>NC_134353.1:826126794-826211794 GCF_048569485.1 Anomaloglossus baeobatrachus | reverse complement strand
CTCCAGCGCCATTTTAATAAAAGCATACTGTAATTACTGTGGCAATGTGCATGCGCCACCAACAGCAGCAATGGCGGCGTGGCACGTATTCAAATAAAGAATAGGAGAAAAGCAATGCAAGGTGCTGGAGGAGGAATATACACCAAGGATCTGACCCACAAAGGGGCCCGACCCCGATTCACACGTCATTCAAAGGTGCAGTGAATTTCCGAAACTTTGATTAAAGATATTTCATCAACCAATCCTCCGATCTTTCTACAACAGGTTAACCTGGATTCAGCATTTTCCTGCCAGTTTAGCACCGCCTTTACTTCATATAGAAAAATCCTGGAGGTTGGTTCCCTTTAATTTTCTTTTCTACCCTCAATGCTAATTCTTTATAATTACTTGAGCTGCTGATTTGATGAGATTGTCCACAATAATGGCCGTGCCCTTAAGCTATGTATTAAAGCCACCTGTATACAGTGCTGATATTATACACAAACTGCCAGTGCTTGTAGGGATCTCAGCTGTAATGGCCCTGGGTACCACAGCCATGGATGTTTGCAAAGAGACGCAGGATTGATGTACTGTATTTTTGCACGACTTAATTTTTTAATGTTACTTGCCGTGATCAAACAGTTTCTTTTAATCATTTTACAACTAAAAAAAGTAAGAAACTACCCAACGCACTGGAATAAATGAATTCTCCAGCATTATAGAGATTTGGACTTGGCTGTAACCATTACTTTAAAGGGAACCAGTAAGTACAAGGTCTAGAGAATCAGCTCTGGTGCTACTTTTATTGATAGTTAAGGCGGCGTCACAAGTGTAAAAAAAATCGTGCGATCGCATGTGCGATCGTACCCGCCCCCGTCGTTTGTGCGTTACGGGCAATTTGTTGCCCGTGGCGCACAAAGTCGTTAAACCCCCGTCACACGCACTTACCTCCCTAACGACCTCGCTGTGGGAGGCAAACATCCTCTTCCTGAAGGGGGAGGGACGTTCGGTGTCACAGCGACGTAACACAGCGGCCGCCCAATAGAAGCGGAGTGGCGGAGATGAGCGGGACGTAACATCCCGCCCACCTCCTTCCTTCCGCATTGCTGGCGCCGCAGGTAAGCTGCAGTTCGTCGTTCCCGAGGTGTCACATGGAGCGATGTGTGCTGCCTCAGGAACAACGAACAACCGGCACGCAGAAGGAGGAACGATTTTATGAAAATGAGCGACGTGTCGACGAGCAACGATAAGGTGAGTTTTTTTTTTTTTGCTCGTTAACAGTCGTTCGTAGCTGTCGCACGCTACGATATGTCAAACAATGCCGGATGTGCATCACTAACGATGTGACACCGACGACATATCGCCCGATATATCGTAGCGTGTAACGAGCCCTAACACTTGGCAGTTGCAGCCCATGGGAAATTCTTCTTAAACAATTGGATCATTTGACCCCATTTGATTGTAAACTATACCATGACTTTTCCGAAAATTTCTACTTGGGCATCATCAGCCAAAATAAGCTATTAGTAAAGCCTTACCATCAATGGCAACAGTTAATGCCAAAAAAAATAATGTTCAATTTACCTTTTGGTCTCCTGAATTCAGTATAACATTAATATAAGCTTAAAAAAGTCAATCATGTTATTAAATCAGAGAATGATACAGACAATGAATGATTAGAACATTTTTATGATGCATTGTAGACTTGCCACACACTTTAGATAGTTGTCCTACGAAGTGCAGTTTGGTTGACAGCTATCTCCTGACTCTACCATAGACAGCAACTCTTGGCTTCTGCGCTCTCCAAGAAAGCATCAAAATTATCTGGCAGCAGCTTATGTCCACACCAAGCAAAAGGATTTGACGATTCAACTCCAATAGCCAAATCTTTATATCCCCCAACATCATCTGCTGAAGAACATCCAGGAGGTCTCCTTACACTTGAGATGTTTGTCCAGCCCTAAGGGTGTAAGGTTGAAAAAAATGTTCTTTTGAATCAACACAGTGTTAATTCAATATTTCAATACTGACAGTGAACAGATATATATATATATATATATATATATATATATATATATATATATATATATACATATATTTCAGAGCATATCACAATAGTGACTACACCCATCACATTTTTGTAAATATTTTATTATATATTTTCATGGAACAACACTGAGGATATAACACTTTGATGCAATGTACAGTTGTCAGTGTACAGCTTGTATAACAAAGTCAATTTGGTGTGCCCTCTAAATAACTCAACACACAGACATTACTATAATGTGTAATCCGCTGGAAATAAAAGTGAGTACAAAACTAAGTGAAAAGAGCCAAATTGTGTCAATATTTTGTGTGGCCACCATTTTTTTCAAGCACGGCCTTAACTTTCTTGGGCATGAAGGTCTCTAGAGCTTCAAAGGAGCCGCTGGAATCCTAGTCCATCCTCCTTGATGACATCACGGAGCTGGTGGATGTTAGAGAACTTGCGCTCCTCCCCCTTCCGTGTGAGGAGGCCAAACAGATTCTCAATAGGGTTTAGATCTGGAGACATGCTTGACTAGTCCAACAACTTTACCCTTAGTTAATTTAGTTTATTTAGCAAGGCAGTGGTCGTCTTGGAAGTGCGTTTCTGGTTGTTATCATGTTCGAATACTGCCCTGCAGCTCAGTTTCTGAAGGGGCAGGATCATGTTTTGCTTCAGTATCTCACAGTACATGTTGGCATTCATGGTTCCCTCATTGAACTATAGCTCTCTACAGCTGGCATTACTCATACATACCAAATCCATGACACTCCCACCACCATGACTGACTGTAGGCAGGATACACTTGTCTTTGTACTCATCACCTGGTTGCTGCCACACACACTTGACAACATCTGAACCAAATAAGTTTATATTGGTTTCATCAGACCACAGAACATAATTCCAGTAAGCCATGTCCTTAGTCTGCCTGTTTTCAGAAAACTGAGGGCCTTCTTCTGCATTATCTTTAGAAGAGTCTTCCTTCTTAGATGACAGCCATGCAGACAAATTTGATGCAGTGTGCGATGTGTGGTCTGAGCACTGACAGGCGAACCCCCCCACCCCTTTAACCTTTGCAGCAATTCTAGCAGCACGCATTTGTCTATTTTGAAGAAACAACCTCTGTATTTTTTGGTTGGCCATGGCGAGGTCTGTTCTGAGTGGAACCTGTCTTGTTAAACCGCTGTATGGTCTTGGCCACCGAGCTGCATCTCAGTTTCAAGGTGCTGGCAATCTTCTTAGAGCCTACACCATCTTATGTAGAGCAACAATTCTTTTTTCCAGATACTCAGAGAATTCTTTGCCATGAGGCGCCATATTGAACTTCCAGTGATCATTATAATATAGTGTGGGAGCAATAACAGCAAATGTAACACATTCACATATAAGACCTTATAACACTATTGAGTCGCATGACACCGGGGACAAAAAATGGCTATTTGGTCACAATTTGGCCATATTCAAATAAGGGTGTACTCACTTTTTTATTATCAGTGGTTTGCTGTGTGCTGAGTTATTTAAAGGACACCAAATTTACACTGTTATAAAAGCTGTACATTGACTACTGCACATTGTGCCAGTGTTATATCTTCATTGTTGTCCCATGAAAAGAGATAAAATGTTTATAACAATGTGAAGGCTGTACTAACTTTTGTATTATGCTGTGTATATATAGTTAATTTACTGTATATACAAACTAGTTCTCTTTTAAATATAACCTATGCAAGATACAGTGACATGTGAAAGTTTGGGCACTCCTGGTCAAAATTAATATTATTGTGAACAGCTAAGCAAGTTGAAGATGAAATGATTTCTAAAAGGCATAAAGTTAAAGATGACACATTTCTGTTGTATTTAAGGCAAAAAAATAATTATTTTCATATTTTAAACTTTAAAAATTACAGAAAGGAACATGGGCAGATGCAAAAGTTTGGAAACCCTTGGAAATTTGAATGCTTAGATAACTTTGACCAAGGTTTCGGACCTGAATTAGCCTGTTACGGTTATGGCTTGAGATGCACAGACCAGTTGAAGTTCGGTTCGGCGGGCTCATATGGACTTTAGATAAAGTTCATAAAGTTCAGGTCAGGACCTGGACTTGACCTGAACCCCATTGGAAATCACTAATCGGGCAGTTCAGGTCTCCACCCACATTCAGCCAGCCATAAAGAGAACACTTCAGGCGGAAGGTGGGTGAGGTATTTCTATTTTTTGGGGGATCACAATCTGATAATGCTCTTGTTACCCTCAGTGTGAGCCATTCTAACACTACAATCAACTTTGCACTGGGCTGAGCACCAAGCGTACCCAAGCACAGCGATGCTCACTTGAGTGGCAAACATACGTAAAGCACCAGAACTCCGACCCCGAACTCCATTTTTTAAGTGAATTCTGTGTTTGGTATGAACACCAAACACCGAAGTTCAGGTTTGCTCATCTCCTGATACGGCTTGATCACTATCATCGTTTGGAAAGACCAAGTGATGTAAATTTCACAGCTTTATAAAAACCTAGCCTCCTCTAAGGGTCCTGTTACATGTAGCGTTCCAGCAATCCTGACAACGATACGACCAGGTCAGGATCGCTGGTACCTTGCTACATGGTTGCTAGTGAGCTGGCAAACAGGCAGATCTAATTAACAATGCAGCAACGATATGGCGATCCGTATAATGACCTCGGCAGTTGTTTAGACCCTATCACACAGCAGCTATTCTGACGACTCAGACCTCGATAGAGGCGTAGTGTTTCCACCCAGGCATGCAAACAAGGTCGCTCGTTATTGTTATGGCGCCCAACACAGCGATGCATGCTGCCCAGCGGGCCACCAACGATCAAAAAGTAAACCAGGATGTTCAGGTACCATCGGCGATATCGCAGCAGTTGGCCGGTCGCTGCTATGTGTCACACGTAGCGAGATCGCTAGCGAGGTCGCTGTTGCGTCACAAAACCTGTGACGATTCAGCGATCTTGCTAACGACATCGCTTTGTGTAACGGGGCCTTAAGATCAAGCTAAAGTTCTGTGAGAGATTTTTGTAAGATTGCTAGAGAGGCAAATCAGAATCCCCACTTGACTGCAAAAGACCTTCAGAAAGATTTTGCAGACTCTGGAGTTGTGCAACATTGTTCTACAGTTCAGAGACACCTGCACAAATATGGCCTTCATGGAAGAGTCATCAGAAGAAAACCTCATCTGCATCCTCACCATAAAAATTCAGCATTAGCAGTATTCAAAAGAACATCTAAACAAGCCTGATGCATTTTGGAAACAAGTCCTTTAGGCCGATAAGTTTAAAATAGAACTCTTTTGCCACAATGATCAAAAGGTATGTGTGGAGAAAAAAGGGCACGGAATTTCAGGAAAAGAATATCTCGACAACCATTAAGCAATGGGGAGGATCAATAATGCTTTGGGGTTGTGTTGCAGCCAATGGCACAGCAAACATTTCACGGGTAGAGGGAAGAATGGATTTTATGAAATTTCAACAAATTTTTGATGTAAACGTAACACAATCTTTATAGAAGCTGAAGTTGAAAAGAGGATGGATACTACAACTGCATAATGATTCTAAACACAAGTTAAAGTCCACAATAGAAGACCTCAAAAGGTGCAAGCTGAAGGTTTCCCAAAGACCCTCACAGTCCCCTGATCTGAACATCATTGAAAATTTGTGACTAGACCTCAAAAGAGCAGTGCATGCAAGACGAGCCAGAAGCTCACAGAACTGGAAGACTTTTCTAAGGAGGAATGGATGAAAATCCCTCAAACAATAAATGACAGACACCTTGCTGGCTACGAAAATAATTTACAAGCTTTTGCCAAAGGGGGTGCTGCTAGCTATTAACCATACAGGGTGCCCAAACTTTTGCATTGGCCCATTTTCCTTTTTTGTTAATTTAAAAATGTTAAAGATGATGATAATTTTATTTTTGCCTAAAATGTGTCATGTTTAACTTTATGCCTTTTAGAGATTATTTCATCTTTGTCAACATTTGCTTTGATCTGGGATGCTCAGACTTTTACATGTCTCTATACTCTATTAAGCCTACATAAATGAGTTGACACATTTGTGTTTAACCTATTAACTATAAATTATTATCACGGTTACTTTTCCTCTTTGTAACCTTTTTCATGACCTTTTTGATTGACTCTAATGATTGTTTTTGGTCAGAACAGCAATCCTTAAATCAAATAAGATAAAGAATCTATACCTTGTGATAGGAAAAGGTATCCATTTTGTTGTCTTATCCTTGGTTATCTCATCTTCATACCTTAGGGCAGGTCTTGAGAGTCAGACTGTGTAGAGTTGTCCTCAAAAGTCTTTTTATCCTGTATCGGGTGGCCAAGGATGCAGCTGAGACCTTGCACCAGTTCCTCTGAAGTGACAAGCCCGGGAGGAAGAAGTTTGCTGACCTCATTAGTGAGGGGTAACACAGGTACATTTACAGGTATGCCATGGACATTCTCATATTACATAACACTTAGTCCTACCTGTTGCCGGTTGTTTCCAAAATGTGACACATAAAAGAGATCTTTCAGCAAAAACATTTGGTTTGAATTAACAAATCCAATGACAAAATGGAAACGACGGTGCGTCTCTATGAGTAACTGCCGTCATTTTCGGATAGCTGTTGTTGTAAAATTTAATTTAAATTTTAAAAAAATATGTTTATCCTATGGAGCTTGTGTTCCGAGCAAACACAACTTCAATGGAAAAGTCACTGGAAGGCGCCAAATGAAAATTCCACTCACTTTCAGCAAACGTGTGTAAGGTCTGCATTCGAGCACCCTTTATTTGGTCTGCATGAAAGAAGCTTCAACCATTACAATCAAAAGAGAGGACATGGAAAATGTAAGCAATCCTTATTGACAACATATGATAAAGACTGTAATTCCATCTGCTTACCATTATAGTTACTGTGGTGCCCAGTGATAGATGCTGGTCCTAAAATAGATGGAGTTGTTCGCGTGCTAACATTTTATAATGAGTTTCTATGAAGCAAATACAGCTTTCATGAAAGGGGTATTGTGATGTCTGCCCAGGACCACAGACTCAGGATGGCTGTCACGGACAGACTAGAGGCTAGCCACCCACTCAGCAGAATCCCAAGAACCTCAAAACCCTTTCACCTCTATACAGGGATCTGGAATTACTATAGGGTCCAGGAAATCACTGCCTATGTAAGGCTGAGACTGCAATCCAGAGAAAAGTGGTTGTCAGGCAGGGTGAAAACCAGGAGGTGCAAAAAAGGTACAAAAACGGCAGGCAGGAGAGTGGTCAGAGAAAAGGCAGAGGTCAAAACACAGGAATTAATAGTACAGAGCAGGGTCTGAACCAGAGACTCAGCAATAATAATACCACAAGACTATATCTGGCAGCGACCAGCAGACTGGAGGAGGAATAAGAAGGGTGTGGTGCCTTCTCAATGGCTGTGGCTTAAAAGGTGGTTATCTCAGCTGGAAGACACAAGCCACCACAACCAGCCAGTGGTACTAGTGAAACCCAGCTTAGTGGATGGGCGGAGTCACTAGTACAGACTCCTCCCCTAACACCAGCCCTACCCATGGCGGGTATCCGGCAGTGCCTAGTGATTGAAGCAGTAGTCGCAGGAGCAGACTCTGGTGGAGATGTGACAGGTATTTCCATATCCAAGATCCTATCCCAATATGTAGTAGGTATAATAATAATATAGGTAAAAAAATAAGAAGAGAAGGCAAATAGTGCACAAATTGGGTCTTAAGAGATGATAATAGGGTGAAATAACTCTCTAAGGAAGCTCACTTTTAGCAGGTTTGTTAGTCACAACTAACTGTTAGGAATCTGAAATCCACAGCTGTTGCGGCTCCACATGAAGAAGAGGATGAGCCTTGGATAGGCAGGAAGAAGCTGCGCTGCGGTGAAGATGAAAAAAGCCCAGTCGCTATAAGCAGTGATTTTTATTTTAACAAGTTTCAGAGAAAAATCTTTCTCCTTCCTTGGGTACAATCACATGAAAAAAATATGATTGTTCCTGGGTTTCTCTTCGGAACATGTTGAAATAAAAATCATTGCTTATACCCACTGGGTTTTTTTCATCTTCGCGGCAGCGTGGCATCTTTCTTTCTATCCAATGGTCATCCAATAATAATACTAGCAAATACCTCCAATTATAAATGTAGTATAGCTCTCCTGATACAGCCCTGTCTCTTACCTCATGTGCAGGGCATAGCAGGTTAGGCATCCATGGTTACGTTCACTGATATCTTGACAGTTAGTTGTTCGTGGTGTTAACCAATGCCCTGCACATGAGGTAAGTGACATGACTATATCAGGAAAACTATACTACATTTCTAATTAGAAGTCTTTGCTGATATTATTATTATTATTATTATTATTATTATTATTATTAGAACTACTACATATTGGGATAGGATCTTGGAGATTGGAATATTATCCATATTAAAATTGGACAAACGCTCCACATTGGAAGGATCAGTCAACAATCTACTATGGAAGGGGCCTCCAGATATATTCAAATGCAATATTCTTTTGCTCCCATGAGAGATAGGCCATGGTTAAAGGTCTCTGGCACTGGTTTTCTCCTTTCTCCCTATTGAAAACTGATGAATGCTTGGCTGAGCTGGCTATGTACTACAGTATGTCTATAGCGGACTCAGGAGAAATGGTTTTGGCTAGTTGTTAGCTGAGAGAGCATTCAGGCTAATTAAGGCCCCATTTACATGTCCATGTTTTACATCCGTGTTCTATCCTATTGTGATGAAACACATACACATAATAATCCACAGGCAGGTTGACATGATTGTTTTTGTGGACAATCAGAGACATAATTTTGATCTAACGTGGTGATCACAGTTGGCCATTCATCTCAATAGGTCCATCACATGAGAAAAAAAAGGATAGCATCACCCATAATACCATCCATGTTCCATTTCAGTCTTGTCCTTTTTTTTCCTAAAGGGAAGAAATTTAGAAACTTTAGGGGTTTATCTGTTGCTTTCATGAAAACTACCTTCAAATAAGTTAGGGACCCACTCAGAGGTTCACAGTGACGCGGCGGTGAGCTTCACACAGTTTGATCAGAATGTTATACCAAGAACCTCGTGTTCAGGTATATAAATTTTTGCCTAGCGGTATGATTTTTTGATGTGTGGTTCATGTCTATTTCTACAGCTATGTTGAAAAACAAATACTATAATTTATGTATTTATGGGAAAAATACACAAATAGACAAAATAAAAAGAGTTAAAATTGATTAAAAATGTTGCCTCTTGTATGTAACTTTACAAAAATATCTGCAAAACTATCAAAGAAATCCCCATTCATCTGACGTCGTTAACGTGTAACTCTCATAGCAGTAGCTATAGTGATATAATTGTCCTATATTCTCTGTTCCATGATCTTCTGTTTTCATAACCATCGAGGTTGTTTTGGCTGATCAGCTGCTAATTATTTGGCCCCAATTTTATTCTCTCCCCATGAGATATTTCTCTTGTAGGCACTTCTGTCCATGTCCTTAGGAGGCTCACAATCGAATCTCCCTATCTTCTGCACACACACTCTATTTCCAATTTCGTAGCCATTTAATTGATCCAAGTGATCCATCACCTGTTAGATAAATAGTAGCTTAGGATGTGAACTCTCCACCATGTGAACATTTTAAGACTCTTGACTATGATGTAAAACCAGTTACGTTGTTAAGTTGGTGTGGACTGGTCTAAAGTTCTAGAAATGTCATCCCAGACATATAACCACATCCTCTCTATTACTGTCAGCCTTGTTTGCTCTCCCTTGATTGACCTTTGAAACCGAACCTGCTTTGCCCCTAGTGTCTCTTTTGTGGATTCCATGTCAGCTAAGCCGCTTTTAAAAGCACAAGTCAAAATACCTGATAGCCAATGTCGTAGTTATGAAAACTGAGACAAGTCCCGAGGCACAACTGATTGCCGTTAAGAAATGCAAACTATGTAAATTATATGAAACCTCCACGCTCGTATCAAGATATCCACTACAAACCCCACCATAGAGGAATGACTGTAATGGATCAATGTAAAAATGGCCATGAAATTAAGGTCTTCTCATCTTTTTTCTTTTTTTTTCAAAATGGCTGTTCAACTTGTTTTTTTTTTCAGTAGCTGAAAATCCTAACACATAAAAAACATGTAAAAAAGAAGACGATTAAAATCAATATAAAAAACATAGTTTCACATTTAGGAAACATTTTAAATTTCAGGACGAAATGTCTGATTATTTATATTTTATTTTACTTTCTTCTGTTAGCGCCCTGTAGCTCTATCTTGAGCCATGGCAACTTCATGGATAAAGGCTTTGTAGGAAGATCGATCTTGTGCAGCCTATATAAGTCCTCCAGGGTCTTCTTATTTGACTAAGTATCATTTATTATTATAAAGTTATTGCATTTTGAAAAATATATTTCTTATATTACCTAGAATAACAATCATGTAGGACAGCAAAAAGAAAAGGATAGCGCTACTTTTGGAATTGCAGTGGAAGAGGGTTTGGTCTCTCCAGGCTTCTGTAGGAGTAGGTGACATCACCATGAAGCGCTACTTGTAAACTTGAGTATTATTCAGAGTCTCCTCCGGCCGATGCATTTGTAGGTAAGTATTCTATATTCCGTTACTTCACGAGCTTCTTCAGATAAACAAAAAGTAGAACAACTACAAATCAAGCAGCATGGTCCCAATCACTGCGATCATCAGTATGGTGGAGCATTTGACTCATTACCTACAATAGGTCAGGTCATGTTTTCAGCTGTACTATAAGATAACACTTCTTTCAGAGTATTTTTATACCATCTATTCTAGATGATTATAACAATACAGTGGAACCTTGATTAATGAGAACAATCCGTTCTGGGAGTGTGCTTGTTAACCAAGTTACTCATTCAGCAAAGCAAGATTTCCCATAGGAAATTATTACAATGCAGACAATTCGTTCCACAACTTGTCAAATGTCCCATCCTGGTCCCCTATTGTGTCATTTCACACATGCACAGACATGCACAAAAACGCACACACACGCACAAACACACACAAACACACACAAGCACACACACATATTCACCTTACCTTCCATTCCATCGCCGGTCTCCTGGGACTTGATGTTCGCTAGTACGGGCTGTGTATCGGGTTACCATCATGACGAGGCAGGAACTTCCGCACCCAGAGCGCTGACGTCAAAGGGAGGAGCTGCTTGCCTCTGATTGGTCAGCGTGCTGCCTTTGATTAGTGGTGACAGCAGAAGTTCCTGCCTCGTTGGGATGCCTGCTGATACACATCCTGGAGCGGCGAACTACAGGACCCAGGAGGCCGGCGATGAAACGAAAGGTAAGGTGAGCATAATATGTGTACCTTCCATTCCATCTCTGGCCTCCTGGGTCTTGTAGTTCGCCGCGAGGATTCCTCACTCGTCGCGATGTACCGACGGACTACAAGAATCATGAGGCCGGCGAGGGAACGGAAGGTAAGGTGAGGATAATACTGTATGTGTGTGCGTGCATGTTTGTTTATGTACGTTTGTGCATTATAGAGTGTGCATTTGTGTGGACTGAAAGTGCGGGTTAGAGCGCGGTGGATGTACGGAACCGGAAGTGTGTGCGGTGAGTATTTTGCTCGTAAAGCAAAGCTTTCTCGTAAACCGAGTTACAAATTTACAGAAAGCTTTGCTTGTTAAGCGAAATTCTCGTTAACTGGGTTACTCGTTAAGCGAGGTTCCACTGTACAACTAGTAACTAATACAATTTACTTCAAGCTTTAAGTTTTTGCCTTTGAAGCTCTGTGCCCACAATGAGGTTTTGGTGAGTTTTTGGCACATCAAATTTTTGAAGACTCAAAAACACATTGTGTTTTAGTTCCAGCAAGGTGAATTGAATTTATAGAAATCTCCTGTCCATTGTGTTTTTTTCACTCGGCATTAACTGACTTGTGTTGTGTGTCTCAAATCTGCAAAATGTAATTTTCTCTTGTGTATACGATGAGTTTTAGACTGGAGTCACACTTGAGAGAAACTCGCGCGAGTCTCGAATCAAATCACCCGGCATGGCCGCAAACTGCTGAGCCGGCTGCATGGATTTCTATGCAGCTGAGACGCTTGTGTCCGGAGAGTGTGTGGCCGTGTCGGGTGATTTGATGCGAGACTCGTGCGAGTCTCTTGCAAATTTGACTCTGGCCTTAAGTGCAGATTATGCTCATAGACTTGGATTAGATGTGGAAAATACACAGGTAAAAACTCAATTTAAAGGTATACGTGTGTTTTCGCACTGGAAATGCATCCAAAATGCATATCATCTGAACATGACTGTATCACTAGAGTTTTGTTAAAGCTTTAAGTATCAAAAACAAAGCAGCTTTCCTTAAAACATGACAACCAATGGAGACAAAAATTCAGCATTAAAAACGCGATAAAAACGCATATAAAAAAGTAACCTAATCCTAATTTACCTGATAGGTGTAGAAATTATGCAGAAAATCTGCAACATCAAAAACCTTCCAAATACTCATAGTGGGTACAAAGCCTGAATGTTTTTTCTTATTCCACTGAGTCTACTATTTTTCCCATTTAAGCGCCTGAGATATATATTTTTTCACATATGTGTTATATATTGGTATTGTCATATTGTTTATATATTATATTATGTTATCAACCACATCAATTTAAATATTAGAAATGTATTGATTTTGAAAAATACATTTTGTATATCTTGAAGGACATAATCACATAGAATATTTATTTCTACTACCGAGTTTACTGTTTTTCCTTTTTAAGTGCATGAGATTTTTTTTTACACATATGTTTTACATACTGGTGTTATAATATTGTTTATATAATATCTTATGTTACCAACTGTATCAATTTAAATATTACAAATGTATTATTTTGAAAAATGTATTTAGTCTCTCATAACATATTCACGTAGAATATTTATTTTTATTACCGAGTTTACTGTTTTTCCTGTTTAAGCGCATGAGGTATTTTTTTCACACATATGTTTTATATATTGGTGTTATAATATCGTTTATTTATTATATCGTTATTAACTGTATCAATTTAAATATTAGAAATGTATTATTTTGAAAAATGTATGTAGTCTATAATGACATAATCACGTAAAATATTTATTTATTTTTACTTTTATTTGTATATTTCTATAGTTAGAATTTATATATTCCGTCTCTTCCCTTGAGGAAAAGTTAATTAAAACTATATCCTAGGTATTTTATCCTTAATCTCAAAGGTCATATTTACAGTCCAAGGGGGTATTTCCTAGTACCAGATAAGATAAGGATACGGGATGTGTTCAGTTCCAGGTGACCGAAAAGCAACTACTTGAAATAGATAAGTCTTTAGTACAAGTGGAAACCTGCTACCTGAAAACTACCAGTTGTGATTTCCTGGGACAAATTTTGCAGACTTTGAGTTTCTTGGTGTTTTTGAGGCTTTTTTTTTCCCTAATGAAATGAAGAACCATATTTCAAAAGAATTCCTCCAGTTCTCAACATTAAAAACACATCTGTTCTGAAAACCCAGGTTAACGAGTGATTCCTTTCTTTATTCTCTACATGAACCTAGACCCCTCTTCACAATTAAACGTAATAGCCCTATGGTGATTGGCCCTAAGCCTGTCATTGCTAACTACTAACCCAGCTGAATGAATCTAATCAATAGAGCAAGGATCGTGGGAGTCTCGTTTCCATTTTTCCTCTACCTACTGGGAGCAATTGTTCTACATCCTTTTGTCCGTCTCCCCATGTGATCAAAAATCTGCTATTCTCCGGCTTATAATGCTCTTCCCAGGAAGAATCAAATGTGAGATTTCAACCTGTAGGCACACACAGATTTGAGCCGCTTATGCTCGGGGTTTTCAAGGGAATCTACATTCAAGCTGGAACGACAGAAAAAAAGAAAGTGGATCTTTCCAAAAGAGTGTATGAGCCTTAACTAGAAACTAATAATTACAGTTGTACAAACTGAAGAATTGGATTAACACACCCAGCTGTGAAGGAGGAAAACACAGTAATTAGCGGCACAATATTTCACATATTCTGGTACTAGATGATACGTTATAATTATTTACCAAAACAAAGTGTTACTGTATCCAAAACTTTTCATTAACACTAAGTATATTGTTTTGTAAATATTTTGTACTTTTTTTCTTTGCATCTGCACAACATCCTAATGTCTACTGGGAAGAAATATACAGTTTTTGGTTTCTAAATTTATTATGGACTTTTTTTAAAGGTATTTTTTACAACATAATCTTTAAATATTGTTTTCCACTATTCACTTCAATGCAAAATATAAAATACAATATCTGAGAAAAACATTTGATTTGCAGTTAGTACGAGTGATGAGTAGAGATGAGCGGACAAATGGATGTTCAGGTTCACTGGGTTCAACTGGACTTTAGTTAAAAGTTAATTTCGGGACACGGACTTGACCTGAACTTGTTCCCAGAACTCGAACCCCATTTCCACTATTCACTTCAATGCAATAAATAAAATACAATATTTGAGAAAAACATTTGATTTGCAGTTAATACGAGTGATGATGAGTAAAGATGAGCGGACCCATGAATGTTCAGGTTCACCGGGTTTAACCAGATGTTAGTTAAAGTTAGTTAAAAGTTAATTTTGGGACCCAGACTTGACCTGAACTTGTTCCCAAGACCCGAACCCCATTTCCCCGATTCCTTTCAATTCAGAATATAAGATACAATATTTGAGAAAAAACATTTGATTTTTAGTTATTACTAGTGATGAGTGGAGATGCGTGGACCCGTGGATGTGTAGGTTCACTGGGTACAGCCGGACTTTAGGTAAAGGCTCATTTCAGGACCTGTACTTCATAGGCTCATAGAATCATAGAATGGTAGGGTTGGAAGGGACCTCAAGGATGGTCGGGTACAACCCCCTGCAAGTGCAGGTTGTCCTAAATCATCCCAGCTCACTTGACCTGAACTTGTTCCAGAACCTCATATAAGTCAATGGGAGCCCAAACTAATGAGTTCAAAACACTAACCCTCCACTGCTACCAGGTTAGCATAGGGATAATTTGCACAACACACAATTTTCCGAAGTAACAAGAGGTACCCTAACTCAAAACCGTTAAAACAACATTTATTTCATTACTATTATTAACTGATCATTGAAAATCACAGCAGGGGGGAGAGAGCTTATTATTATTCCTGTCTCATATGAGATATCAGGCCACGAACCTAAGACTCCTATTATTCTTATTGACCTACCTAATCTAGCTAATTAAAAGATTTGGCTATTAGCCTCTCAAACATGTTTCCCCATGTCTGGCTTCATCAGGGGGTTTTGAGTTAAGGTACCTCTAGTTGCTTCAGCAAATTGTGTGTTTTGCAAACTAACGGGTTTGACTCGCGTAATGCGTATAATGGAAGTCTGTCCACACACAGCTAGCCATAAACAGAGCATTTCTGTTTGTTTGGTTTTTTTGGACACAGTACATCTGAAAACATTGCTTTTACCACGAGTTAGAACCATTCAGAGACTGCAAGGGGCTTTTAATGGGCTGGGGACGAAGCATATCTGAGCATACGAATGCTCGATCAAGTGGTTAGTATACGAACAACACCCAAAGTTGGACGTATTCGGGTTCGAGTCACGGACACCAAGTGTTTGGTATAAACCCTGACCTTTACATTTCGGGTTCACTTATCTCTAGTGATGGGCGAGCACTAAAATGCTTGAGTGCTTATCGGTACTTGAAATGAGCAGGTTGGACACTTGGACATGCTTGACTCGATTACTGAACACAATGGAAGTCAATGGGAAACTTGTCCATATTTCCAGAAAATCTCTCTCTCGGGAGGGGAGTTGAGCACTGGCAACATACTCATTTGAGTATAGAGCATCTTGAGTATCGAGCAGTGTTGAGCATGCTCGCTCATCACTAGCTATTACTTATTGTAAAACATTTTTTACAGAAAAAATTACTCTTCCTAGAAATTTTTAAATGTTTAACTTTGAGTAATAGTGTAACATTCTCAACAATGGCTGTATCAAAATCCTCAATCCAAACATTAGCTGAATATCAGGAGAAAAATGCAGGATTCATCATCAGGGCATGATCAATATATAAGAAGAACATTCCAGTGAAGGCTGTGATTACAAATTCTATGTATTCATGAAGAGCGACACGTTTTGAAATCGATTTTATACCTTCATCTGGCTTAGATGTGAATTCTTATCAGCCTTCTGATATGTTGGCCACATTCTGTATTTTTCCTGCTTTTTTCTACTAATATTCAACATATTTTTGGATCACAGATTGCTGAGTTTTTCCTGGATTGCAATTGGATCAGAAGCAGACATAATCGCCAACACCAATTTCATACTGACCTCATTGTTGTGGCTGTAACTGGCACTGCCCGATCTGGTGAGAACAATTTTTGTCCTTTTGCCACAATGTTTTATTGAGGTCTTTCAGCACAGGGAACATTTCTTTGCTTTAACTGGCCAAAATCCAATAAGAAATCTACCTGCAAGATTTTGCTACTGATTTTGGGCCAGAATTTAGCAATAGATTTTATTGTTATCATGGCACTAAATGAAATCTGCGGAAAAGGTCTGCACAATTTCCGCAAAAGATTAGGCATGCTGCAGAATTAGAAAATCCGCAGAAAGTCTACAATCCACAGAAGATTTTTAAGGCTATGAGGGAATCCACATTCAAAAATATTGTACAGAGCTGCACTTTGCACACGATGAGTGAATCCACCCTAATGAAATCAATCATTATATGGCTGGATAATATATTTTACCATTTACAAAGTGTCACGATTCCACTGTGTGGAGCATCTAGCACACAGGTGATGCTCTGCCGCGCCTTCCTGAACTTCAGAGCCAGCAGTGACATGTTTCCTTTCTGCAGAGCATCTTGCATTGGAGATGCTCTGCTGTGTTTCTTTGAGCCCTAGCTGACAGGTTTTTTGAGAACACAGGAATCCATGCCAGCTCTGGGAGGCGCTGATTACTCAGGTGTTCCACCTTCCCGGTGATTGCTTTATTTCATTACTGAGCATTCTCTCCCAGAACCTCGCCAGTTGACCTCTCTGATTCTGCAGTTGTGCTCTTGGCTTATGTTTGTACTAAGTTTCTTGAATCAGATTGTTTATTGACTCCTCTCTGCCCGCTATCCTATTTTGTCGTTACCTCCTGGCTTCTGACCTCGGACTGTTACCTGACCATGTCTCTGTCTACTCCCTGAATCTAATACGTACTCTCCTAGAATTCTGACCCTGTTCCTGTGACTTGACTGTGTTTCGGATTACTCCCTGTGTCTTGTCGTGTCCTCCTGTTTACTGACGCCGGCATGCCTGACTACCCTTCTGTCCATGCTATCCATAAGTAGTGACTAGCATTACACAAAGCATATTGGCAAGATTACATTTTTTAGGTTACATTTCATAAACAAATATGGCTGACCAAACACTGTGCTCCCTATTTTTCTGAATGCAAAAGTGTTGGGAGATGTGGGAAAGTAAAGTTGAAACTCATTTATGAAGATATTTTGCCACTTTCTAATATTTTTTTGTAAAAAATGTGGTTGTAAAAAATGCCACATCTGACCGGTGTATGTTTTTGTCCTCCATTATTTAGGCTATGTGCACACGTTGCATTTTGCAATGTTTCTTCAGGCATCTGCAGTATCTTTCAATTTGCCTAAAAAAAATTCAGCAAAATGCAAGAAAAAAACTAAATGTCAACATTGCCAAAGACTAATTTCCTCAATCTGGGTTACGTACATTACAGGAGGGTAATATTAAATTCCCCCTAAATTAAACATATTGCAGCATAAAAATTGCAATAGATTTATGTCCACATTAGTTTTAACATGTTTGTTCTTTATTTCCTTAGTTATTTTTAAAATCTAATTTTAGAGATTTTTACCAATTTTTACCAATTGTCACTGCTAACTAAAATTTGTCATTTTTAATATTTCTATAACTTGATTAAATTCCCCCTCCATTAAATTTTGAGCATAAAAATTGCACATTATTTTTTACATTTTTGAACTTTATTTTCTTGTCTATTTTTATATTCTAATTTTAAAGACTTTTACCAATAGTCAATTAAAATCTGACTTTTTCTTACCATTTATATAACATCATTAAAACATATATTGTTTATTATGATTTTATAAAATATAAAATGTAAGTATTTAATAATGTGTAGTATAAATTGTATTATAAATCAAGAATAAAACAAAATGTTTAAAAAAACCCCCCAGAAATCCCTTATTTTTTTATAAACTACATTCATTCTATTTTCTTTAATAATATGCTATTTCGACAAATAGGTAATATTTGTTTAAAATTGACATTCTTGGTGTGTGCCTCATTCTGTCTGTGCCACTTGAACATTATTTATAGACCCTGAATATTCCAGTGACAATGGATTAATTAAATCTTCTAATGGTCTATTATAAACACAAAGAGCTGAAAAGTGAAAACTGGAGTACACCCCCATTCATTCCGCACATAAGGTAGAGGTTTTGTGAGTTACTATTCCTTTCTATTCTCTAGCATGGTGTACTAAGAGGGATCCTTTGTTATGTGTAGGAAGAGATTACCAGAGCTCTACAATAGCTTTGTTTGTGTATTGACTTATCTCTCTCTATTTTTTCTTCATTTTCAAAAATATTGAGGCAAATAAAAATTTGATGGTAAAGTTTTAAAAATTGAAAAACATAATAAATTTAAAGTATATTATTTTCAGTCTTACCCATCTCTTAGTAAGCGAGATGGTCCAATCCTAAGTAAATAATTTGGTATAATTTCTGTTGATCATGACAAGTGGTCCCTATTGTCATTTTTAGTCTTTGTTCACACAAAAAAACGATTAAACACAAATATGATATTTTTCGAATTATAAAACTCACTTTTCCTCCAAAAATTTGGGAGGAAAATGAGGGTTGCGTCTTATAAGCCGAATGTAGCATACCAGGGGGTGCTGGAGAGGGGTCACAGGAGGCAGGGGCAATACTGCAGGCTGTGCTGAAGGTGGTGCAGTGTGCACTGTGCGGCACTATGCGTGGTGAGGCAGGGGTTGCCATCCTGAATGTCGGCGGTGCAGGCTTCAAATAATGGCACCCGGAGTCAGCGCATGCGCAGATGGAGCTCTCGGCTCAAGATCTCATTTGCACACGCGTCACCTCTGGCCCATTGATCTCCCAGCAGCGGACGTATGGAAAATGGTGCCTGGAGGTGGCACGTGTACAGATGAGATCTCTGCTTGTGATTGAGCCAATAGCTCAATCTGCGCACGCGCCGATTCCGGGCGACATTTCTTTGAAGCCCGCATCACTGACAGTTCCTGGATGTTCCTCCTGCCTCACAGCATCTGGGACACCCACTGAACCGATGGCAGCATCGCCAAACTCCAGCGCCGCTCCTGCCTCCTCCGACCCCAGTCCACCACTGCTGCTGATCCCCTCCGGTAAGACTCCAAGGATTATAAGATGTACCTCATTTTTTTTCATTTTTTTTCTCTAAATTTGGGGCATCTTCTAATCCAGTGCGTCTTATAAAACAAAAATTGGTCATTTACATGATGTAATCCTGTTCTTAAAGGCTATGTATATTTCGCAACAAAAGTTTTCTTTTCAATGTACCAGTACATTTTAAATAAAAAAGGTGTCATCTTTCCTAGGTTACAAAATATCATATTATTAATTGTGATGATTCTACAAAAGAGAACTTATGAGTTCCGTTTGTTGTCTTGGAGCACAAAAATTTGCATACAAGCTACATACACTTAATAATTAGTGAGAAGCGAGCACTACAATGCTCAGGTGCTCAATTCTCATAATGAGCAGTTGGATGCTTGGATGGTCGAGACTCAAGTATCCAAGTATAATGGAAGTCAAAGGGGGCATTTTTCCAATAAATCGTCCCGGAAAAATGCTGGAGTCAACCGTTGACTTCCATTATACTCGAATACACGAGTCATGCCCATAAGAGAAGACAACTGCTCATTACGAGTCTCGAGCACCTGAGGATGGTAGTGCTCACTCCTCACTAATTATTAAGTGTAGTTAGTGTATGCAGCTCAAAGGCACATTTTTGTGTCTCCAAGAAAACAAACAAAACTAATAAGTTCTATTTTGTTGGATCACATAAGCTCCAAGGAAAGCTTTCATATTCATGGCCTATAAAGCAGCTGTATTACAACCAATTCAGAAAAAAACGTGGCCCCCATGTATCCAAGAATTCTGGCACAAAACACTTTGAAAAGTGGCAAAACGTTTGTGCAGTGTGAGGAGTGGCAAAAAAATTTTGTAGGACTCACAGCACATTTGGCCAGCTCCGCCAAAGTGAACAGAGATAAGGAGGAGTCAAGGCATGATAGAGCATCGTAATGTCCACCCGACACATTCATTAAAAAGGACAGAGTAGTAAAAAATGATACTTCAGTCACTTCCATCCGCACACAAGCTCATGTCACTCATTAGATGTGCCAAAAACATTAAGTGGCATGTGCCGATTAATTAAGTAATATAGACTACTCACAAAAAGTTAGGCATATTTGGCTTTCGGGTGAAATTTCAGGATGATCCTAAAATGCCCTCTAATTTTTTCAAGAGAACTTAATATGACCATCTGTAAACATTTGAATGCACATGTCAAAGTGTTCACTGTCTCAGGACGTTTTGCACATCTTGCTGTTCTCTAACAAGGAGCTTAATGGCTAAATTCACAACAGGTGTTTGATTTATGAATCACCCAATAAATTTTAGAGTTCAATTAGAATTGGTATTAAACAGTCCTCCTCATCATGCTGTTCACATTTTGACATCATAAAAGCAAGACCTCACCTAACAATTCATCAGCAGTACTGCGCCATAGTGAGGCTTCAAGCATAATGTTATCAAACGGAAATGGCCGCTGAGCTTTGACCATCACAAAGTGTCACCAGCAGGTTGTACAGAGATACAGAGAGACTGGAAGAGTCACAGTAAGGCACAGAAATGGAAATGCTTTAGCCACATCTTACACTGATGACCGCTTCATTGTGAACACTGCCCTTCTGAACCGGATGATGAATGCCACACAACTCCAGGCACATAAGGAAGGTGAGAGGCACCCAAGTGTCAGGTTAGACCATTCAAAACCATTTAAATAACTGTGGTCTGCGTACTAGATGACCTGCAAGGGTACTTGACCACATCACCAGGCACAGGCATCATTGCCTTGTTGCATGAGGAACCAATGGGCCTCAGTGCTGTTCACTGATTAACACTAGAACTACTGGACTCGTGACACCTATATAGAAATACATGGTGCAAAGTAGGCAAAATGACTACCTCAGTAGTTCTAGTGTTAAAGTCAACGGAGACTGGGCAGAAATGTTGGCCGCCAACAAGGTTGGAGACCTCAAAGAGAGTGCTATGCAACAGCCACTGTTGTAACCAAATGAGCCATTGGTGGTGGTGATGTTACAGTATGGGCAGATGTGTCTAGTCACTACAGAACAGCCCTACACTTGGTAATGGTACACTGACAAGTACCTACTATTGGAATAACACCATTAAGCCAGTCTTTGTGCCTCTGTATGACCAATACCATCCTAATTTCAAGTGAATGGACAACAATGTTCCAGCTCATCGAGGTCACATCATTAGAGAATGGTTGCCGGGACTGGGGCAACTCAAATGGAGCATCCTGCACTTTCTTCAGACTTGAATCCCATAGAAAACCTATGGGATCAGCTGAATCGCCATGTAAAGGCTCGAAACTCTGTACCCCAGAACCTCAATGACTTGTGGACCGCCCTTCAAGATGAGAGACAATAACTCCACTTATGAACCGCAGGAGACGTCATTGTCAGCTGTAATTGATGCACAAGGCCACATTCCAAGTTATAGAGACCATTACATTTTTCAGGAGATATGCCCACCACTGTTGTTGGCTTTTCTTTCTGTAAATCATTTGAGGTGAAGAAATCACGATTGCATGCTTCTGCTTAAATGCCCGACTTTCATGATAAAATATCACTGTAGTGTGAACTTTTCAAGTTCTACATAAATTTATCCTGAAATCCAAATATCCCTAACATTAATATATATACTAATGTGCATTCTTAACCAGGCTATAATAAAGTCACTGAATATGGTGAAATAAATGGAAAAAAAATAAAGCTTTAATCAAGAACATCTGTTAAATCCCTCACATTGATCGGCCCATGACAATTAATAATGGCTTCAATTTTAATTGAAATTGAGATGATGTAGGAATTTATCGTTTATTAATAATAATAGGGCAGGGACTTCATTAATAAGAAAAGGTTGGTTTGATAATTTCCTGACAGAAATTGTAAATCTCCTTCTGCTGGTCGCCAGATAAACAGTTTTTGTAATTATGTCATAGTGTTAATTAGTTAGATTAATGGCCCTTAGAATTATGTTATCCTGGAGCTCAATACCTAATTAATGATCCTTCTATTAACACCTCATTTTAAGTGTAAAATATATAGAGAAAAAAAATGACTAATGACGCAAGTTTAGCATTTTATAGTATTCAAATAACATTTCATACCAAGATCAAAATGTACAGTATATCCCAAAAGTGAGTACACCCCTCACATTTTTGGAAATATTTTGTTATATCTTTTTATGGGACCACATTGAAGATCTTACCCGTTGATACAATGTACAGTGTGCAGCTTGTATGACAGTGGAAATTTGGTGTCCTTTAAATAACTCAACCAACAGCCATTAATGTCAAAACCGCTGGCAAAAAAAGTGAGTACACCCCTTAGTGAAAATGGCCAAATTGTGTCTAATTTGCATTTTCCCTCCTTGATAAGTCTCAGGTGTGAATCGGAAGCTGGTAGGAAAAATTTGCTGTTCTCGCTTGCACACTCTGTCATACTGGAAGTTCAACATGGCTCCTCATGGCAAAAAATGATCTGAGAATCTTAAAAAAAGAATTGTTGCTCTACATAAAGATGGCCTATACTATAAAGCCTGCTTTACATGTTACGATTCTGCATACGATATCGTATGCGATTGTAACCACCCCCATCGTATGTGCGGCACGTTCAATTTTGTGGAATGTGCCGCACAAACGATTAACCCCCGTCACACGTTTTTACCCGTCCATACGACCTCGATGTGGGCGGCGAACGTTCACTTCCTGGAGTGGGAGGGACGTTCGGTGTCATATCGACGTCACGCGGCAGCCGGCCAATAGAAGCGGAGGGGCAGAGATAAGCAGGACGTAAACATACCGCCCACCTCCTTCCTTCCGCATTGCTGGCCGGGAGCCGCAGGACGCAGGTAAGATCTGTTCATCGTTCCCAGGGTGTCACACACTGCGATGTGTGCTGCCCCGGGTACGATGAACAACCTGACGTTCAGTTCATGAGGAATGAACGACGTGCATGGGATGAACGTTTTACCGTTCATTCGCAATCGCACGTAGCTGTTACACACTACAATGTACCTTACGATGCCGGATGTGCATCACTTACAACGTGACCCCGCCAACACATCGTAAGATATATTGTAGTGTGTAAAGTGGGCTTTAGAAGATTTCAAACACCCTGAAACTGAGCTGCAGCACGGTGGCCAAGACCATACAGCAATTGGTTTAGACATTAATGGCTATGTGTTGAGTTATTTAGAGGACACCAAATTTACACCCTTGTACAAGCTGACACTGACTACTGAACACTTCATCAAAGTGTCAGACCTTCAGTGGGGTCCCATGAAAAAATGTAATAAAATATTTACACAAATGTGAGGGGTGTACTCACTTTTGCAGTACACTGTACACAGTATATATATACTTTCTCTATACACAATAATGTCTTTATAGATGTCTTAATCAAAGCTCTGAAAAGTTGTAACACTTTGGAATAGCTCAATGTCCCCAAAAATGTTGTGACTTTTGGTGTTCAATCGTCTGTTTCCCCTTGCTCTGACTGGAGTGTCTGGAGCTGGGGCAGGATGAGGTAGGATAACTGTGCGTCATCAAATTCAGGACGAGCCACAAATCTTAGGGGTACTTTGCACGTTGCGACATCGCTACTGCGATATCGTCGGGGTCAAATCGAAAGTGACGCACATCCGGCACCGGTAATGACGTTGCAATGTGTAAAGCCTAGATGCACCAATAAACGATCGCAAAAGCGTCGTAAATTGGTGATCTGTGTAGCGTCGGCCATTTTCATAATGTCGCACCAATAGGAGATACGATGTTCTTCCTCATTCCTGCGGCAGCACACATCACTGTGAGTAAAGCCGCAGGAGCGAGGAACATCTCCTTACCTGCCTCCACCGGCTATGCGGAAGGAAGGAGGTGGGCGGGATGTTTTCGTCCCACTCATCTCCGCCCCTCCGCTTCTATTGGCCGCCTGCCGTGTGACGTCGCTGTGATGTCACATGACCTGCCCCCTTAGGAAGGAGGCGGGTCGCCGGCCACAGCAACGTCGCAGGGCAGGTAAGTGAGTGTGAAGCTGCCGTAGCGAAAATGTTCGCTACATCAGCTATCACAAGATATCGCATATGCATATGGGTAGATCCACGCATCCACAGCCCAGCGTATCAATTAAAATAGATTATTAGTGCATGCTATGGCTACACTGCGGCCACCAAGTACATGTAGTCAAGAGTGCTCACCCATGATGTAATACCGTGGCAGGTGCTGTCCAGGGGGCCCCGACGCTGCGTTTCGCATAGGGCTTCCTCTATTTTAATTGATACGCTGGGCTGTGGATGCGTGGATCTACCCATAACAGGTGAATTACCTTACTGCACAGTGATTGGGGTTTTCTTCCTGCACCCGTGATTTAACACATGGACATGTGATTATTACTATATGGGGCATGTCTTATGTGTACTGACATTACTACACGCGTGTCTTTACTCTTTATGAGTGTTTTCACGGATGCGGTATGTAGATTCCCACACTGTTCAGTTGTTACTACATTTTGGACCTGCTGGGCTGATACAGGCATCAATGGCACCATGCGATTACTATTTTTGTATTAAGAGATATACCTTCTGCCCAAAACTGGTCGCTGGTCCCCACGTGTACACCAGGACTACCTGTTGATCTGCTTGCTAGGTAAGCTCCTCATTGATTGGCTATACAGTAGACCTTGTTCTTATTGTGCTAGCATCTTTTTGCACTTGCATGAGGTTACCTATTAGCATATTTTAAACATCCTTGCAGGTCCTATGTGAGATCTGAGATTCTTTCCTGGGTCACGTGGGGTTCTTCCCCTCTATCACTTACTCACTCCGGTTTTTCTCTTAAATCATTGTTATGTATACCCTATGCATTGATAAAAATAAAAATGTTTATACATTTGTACTACGGTGTCTTTTGGGTATTTTCATACTTTGGTAAATATAAAGACTCTTCTATATTTGAATATACTTCTGCCCAAAACTGTATGCTTGGTACACCCTGTTCTTTGTGCCACTCTAATATTGTGCTCATAAACTGTTATATCCGCAGGCAATTTGCTGCTCTACCTTTTGCACTTTATCTCCCCCTTCCATACTGTGTGTTTAATTTTATTATATATTTATATCAATAAAGTTGTACATTTTATATCTAAATATTTGGAATATGACTCCGTTTGTTCTGATTTTTGCATTGTTGAGAGTCTCCGCACATGAATTTTCATGATGTATCGGATGTATTTGATTACATATGAGAGGAGCAGATGTGATTGGTTCCTCACAGCATGTGATCAAAAGAGCCTAACAAGCAGGCTAGCAGAGGTACCATACTGATTAGCAGAATGGGAACCACGCTGATTAGAAGAATGGGGCACTTTTTTGCTGTTAGAACAGACTGGCATTGCGCATGATTAACCGCTGCCTCATTCAACTCAAAAAGTCTGCTGAAAAGCTCGCACTCTCACCTTTTTCCAGTAGCCCCATAGAAAGTAATGAAATGATTGGTGATTAAAATTCCCTGTTCTGCTGATCAGAACAGGTCCCCATAGCTGGATCCCTAGTGATCAGTAGGGTACCGTCTCACTAAATGACGTACCAGCGATTCCGACCACGATATGACCTGGTCAGTATCGCTGGTGCGTCGCTGCATGGTCGCTGGTGAGCTGTCAATCAGGCAAAACTCACCAGCGACCAGTGACCAGCCACCAGCCAGCAGCGACTCGTAGAAATGATGCTGCGCTTGGTAACCAAGGAAAATATCGGGTAACTAAGCAAAATGCTTTGCTTGGTTACCCGATATTTACACTGGTTACGCACACCGCTTAGCGCTGGCTCCCTTCACTCATAGCCAGGGTACATATCGGGTTACTAAGCAAAGCGCTTCGCTTAGTTACCCGATGTGTACCTTGGCTACGTATGCAGGGAGCAGGGAGCCGGCTTCTAGCAGCTGCGGACGCTGGTAACAAGGTAAATATCGGGTAACTAAGCAAAGCCTTTGTTTGGATACCTGATGTGTACCTTGGTTACCAGCGTCCGCAGAAGCCGGCTCCCTGCTTCCTGCACATTCAGATCGTTGCTCTCTCGCTGTCAAACATAGCGATGTGTGCTTCACAGCGGGAGAGCAACGAGTAAAAAATGAACCAGAGCAGTGTGTAACGATCAGCGATTTCACAGCAGGGGCCAGATCGTTGATCAATGTGAGGCCCCCTTCACACGCACGTGTCTCCGGTACGTGCTAGGTCCGTACCCGCATGTACCGGAGACATGGGCACACGTCAACCCATTAAAATCAATGGGTTTATGTGCACGCACGTGTGCAGCCATTGGCCCGTGCCTCCGTGTGGAGCAGACGTGTGTCTGTGTGCTTCACACGGATGCATGTCCGTTTTTCTCCGGCAGCACGGGTGTCACACGGCCCGCACCCATACCACATGGATGTAGTGTGGATGCGGTCCCGTGTGACACGCGCTGGAGAAACACACGTGTCTCAGAAAAAAATAACAAATCTTTACTCACCTTCTCCAGCCCTCCTGTCTCTGCCATTGCTGTCACTTGCTGCCGACCGCCGCTCATTATGCTCATTAAATATTCACTTCACTGCGGCCGGCAGCAGCAGCAGCAGCGGGGAGTCGGCAGGACCGGAGACCGAAGATCAGCACCACGGACAGCGACGCCAGGGACAGGTGAGCAGAAAGTTCCGTTCTCCATGTGTTATCACGGATAACACACGGAGAACACATGTAGTGCCATAAACACAGCTCACGGAGGGGAAAACGCACCTTTGACACGTCCGTGAAACACATGCGTGATTTTCACGGATGTGAGAAGGGGGCCTTACATACAGCGAGATCGCTAATGAGGTCACTGGTGCGTCACAAAACCTGTGACTCAGCAGCGATCTCGCTATGTGAGAAGTACCCCTTAAGTTTGTCAGCCATCCATGGTGATGGCTTTTTTTCTCCAGACATCCTCTTTAAAACAATCGAAGTCAGATTGACAAATTGTTCATTTCAATAAGAAGTGGCATCTCCCCTCAACGACTTGAGCCATAGATTACAGACTGCAGAGTTTATTAAAATCACATCCAAGATGTCTAATAAATATTTACATGCCGCTGTCACATGGCAAGTTAGGGCACTTATTTTCCTTAATCCCACAAGTCATTTTCTGTCTGTAAAAAAAAAATATTTGCAAACATTTCTGTCTCCGCATACCGATCATCACATTATAAATGTCACGAAGTTACAAGATCGAGAAATGCAATGGTTGTGTCACTGCAGATGTGGGAGTAAAAGGTCAAAGTTATACAGTAGGCACAAGGAATAGATCCACATAATGGTAATAGTAAAGAACAATTTGTTAGCGCAATTTCAGACTGCCTCATAAGCTGCCAACAACTCAGAAGCATTGGTCATTGAAAACTGCATTTGACCTTATTTCCATAATGCCCAGAATATCAGCATCAGTGACAGAACTAAACTCCGATGAGCGCCAATGCAGAATTTAAACCTAGGCCCCCTCCCCCACTCCACATGTTGATCAGATTTATGGGCTTATAGATTTATAGATTTCTAAATCCTGTAAAGACATAAATGTTGTCCTCTTTTCCCCTTCATTATGTAGTAATATCTTCCAGTTAATATATTTCCCCTATTCTGTACCCTTTCCTGGTAAATATGACCCCCATCCTGGTATATATAATCTTCATCCTGGTATATGTCCCCCATCCTGGTAAACATGTACTCCATCCTGGTATATATACCCTTATTCTAGGCCCCTTCCTGTTAAATATGATCCAAATCCTGGTATATACAGTATGTCCTCCATCTGGTATATATGTCCCCCATACTGTTATATATGTCCCCCTTCATAGTAAATATGACACCCATCCTGGTATATATGTTCCCCTCCTGGAATACATGTCTTTATCCTAGGCCTCTTTCTAGGCCCATCCTGGCATATTTGCCCGCCATCCTAGTAAATATTTCCCTCCATCCTGGTATATATATTCCCATTCTGGGAAATAAGACCTCCATCCTGGTCTATATGTCCTAAACCTGGACCCCTTTCTGCCTCTAAGGCATAAAAAAATTATTCTTACCTTCCCCACTTCCCACGTCCCATGGCATCCACCTCTGTAGCCAACATGGTAGCCAGCAGCTGACATCAGCTTGCCTGCTATGGTAACGCATGACATCACTGCTGTGTGACGCCAAATGCTGGCATGCCGATGTCAGCTGCTGTTTTTTGATTGGCCGTCAGCATGTATTGCGGTGCAGAGACCCAACGGGTCTCTGCACCACAATGCACTTCAGCTAGATGTGCGTTCCTGGATGCACATGCAACTGAAATAGGAGCTGGGGTAGGTAGTGAGCTCAGGGCCACACCTGGGCCCGGTTAACGGTCTTGACCTCTGCATCCGCAATCATTATGCCCCTGATCATTACTTATTCTCCTGTCAAGTCAGGGTCTTTAGATTTTTGGTTCATGAAATAAATTCTATACAGTAAAGATGGACAAATAAGCACATACACTACAGAGAAGAAACTTAGGAAATCATAAAGTCTGTGAAAATCTAGGCAATCTTCCAAGTGTACTCCAATGGCTATAATTTGAGGTTGTCAGCAACACATGGCAAGGCTTATATTCTTCAATTCTGGTGGTACTCAGTAAACATCAGAGTATGATAAATCAATCATCTATGTAAGTATCTGTATTTTTGAAGTATATATGAGTTTTGCAACAGTTCCTATTTAAGAAATGCAGGTGTCTTAACAGGTGAGGGGGTCACACAGGCTTCTTTAGATCACCCAGTGCGTGTCAGGATATACAATGGGAGCAGAACCCTGATTTCATTAATTCTGCACATTAATGAGTGAAGCAGACTGGCCAGTACTAAGCTAATCTGTCCAGCTCTTTGGAGACTTCAAACACTAAACATATGAATGGGAACCCAAAACTGTCACTCAGGCCGTTTCCAGATCTGCCCGAAGTGAGAGAAACCCTTTCTAAGACTTAGTTATAACGAGTTGATTAACACTCACTAGATATAACAGCGGCTGTTGTTTAAGCTATTTTTCACTTGTGAGTAAAGGTCCGTTTACATGGACAGACCGTCAGCATGATATGATTGCCGATCGGTAAACTGTTACCGATCGGCAGTTATTGAATGCCGGTTCACACAGACAGACAAAATAATCACTGCGCACTGAGCCATCTATACTAGAACAGTCAATGTACAAACGCTGTAATAATTCTTGGTAGTGCGGGTTCTGTTTACACAGGACCAATTGCATAAGGATCTTGACCGGGCCCGATAGTGTTGGGGGCACACCCTTCACAGAAGTAGCTAGCTCCTCAGCGCCGTTCCTGCTCTTTCAATAGCCCTCCAGCCTCTGCTTGTGACTGAGTCTGAGGATGAGCTCAGTTTCCCTGTGTGTTGACTGTGTGTTGCAGAAATCATATGAGGCACTGGCACATATACAAGTGTATAAGGCAGAGCATGAGCCGCATCACAGCACTGTGGCCTCTGTTGGCTCTGGCTCGCACCTCATCAGTGACACAGAGCTCATCTATTACTGTGTGATGTTGTTGAGAACAACAGTTAAATTTTTAGCAAAAAAAGTGCAGCTAGCCTCCAGACTGTGCAGCTGGCGGCCATTTTTACAATGTATCTTAGTGTAAACTGTTAAAGGATTGATGTCAAAGCAACTTATCGAGCCTGAAACATTTTGGAAGCTTCTTGTTGTCAGAGAGGGGATGAAGGGAAAATGAGGGGAGCTAGGAGACAGGATGGTGGGGGGGTGTCCAGTAGAGATGAGCGAACCTGAGGTTTGGTGTTCGGTGTTCATACCGAACATGGACTTTACAAAAAGGACAGAGTTTGAGTTCGGAGATCGTTTTCTTTACGTATGCTCAGCCCAGTGTGAGCCGCTTGAAGTGTTTGATCGATTTGCACTGGTGGTAACAACAGCGTGATTGGATGTAGTGTGCACCCAATAAAAGGGAAAACCCCATCAACCCGTCCCTGGAAGTGATCTGTTTATGGCTGTCTGCATGTTGCCGGAGACCCAAAATGCCTATGACTTCCATAGAGGTTCAGGTCAACTACGGGTCCCAAACCAAACTTTATCAAAGGTCTAGCTGAACCCGCCAAACCAAACTTTTTCAAAAGTCCGGCTGCATCGCTCAACATCCACAGGTCTTATCTCTAGTTTCCTCACCGAAGTATCACATACAGTGGGAGCAGTGAGCATTTGGAGCAGTTCATATTTGTTGTCTTCTTTTTTATTGTACTAAATACAACAACTAAATTACTGTGCTAAATACACACTGCAGTAGATTTCGGAACATTCTGGAAGGGTGCTTTATCTTTACAATACCCAGCTGAGCTCACTTAAGCAAAAAATAGTTGTGCACGAAGGAAGGAGTACAAAAGCACTGTACAGAAAGAAGGAGACCGGCCACCGAAGCAGCCTTTCTCAAAATGAGAAGTAGCAGTGGGAATGAAATAGCATTTTTTGACCCAAGGTCTTCTTTGAAATCAATGTTCCCCACTGAATATTCCATTTTGAGTTTTCTTCTATCTAAATGGGTGAGTTAGGATTAGGAATTTAATCTGTGCTCATTATTAACTTTCTCATAGTTGACAGTCTTGAAAAATTAACATTCCAGCAACCTGCACCCACTAAAGGTTTAGAAGAGGGGCTGCATAATGTTATAACAAGGAATATGGTAGGGAATATTTATTGAGATGATCTTAATTAGGGATGATCGAATACCTCAAATATTTGGCTTCACGAATATTCGACAGATAACTTGCCGCTATGCGAATATTCGATGCGCAATGTAAGTCTATGGGAAGCCCAAATAGTTACGAATAGTTGTTATTAGGGTTTCCCATAGACTTAAATTGCGCATCGAATATTCGCGAATAGTCGAATAGCGGCAACCTATTCGGAAAATATTCGCGAAGCCGAATATTTGAGGTATTCGATCATCCCTAATCTTAATCTAAGACACCTTAGAGGTAGCACTGGTGCACCCATTTATCACAGTGGCACAAATTGGTTGATAAATTTACATATTTAGACACAGTTGTCTAAAGCGGGCTTTACATGCTACAATAAATCTAACGATGTGTCGGCGAGGTCACGTCGTAAGTGACGCACATCCGGCATCAGTAGTGTTGTTGTAGCGTGTGAAACCTACGTGCGATTGTGCGAAAACACGTTGATCGCATACACGTCGTTCAAATTCTAAAAATTGAACGTCCGGTTGTTCAATGTTCCCGTGGCAGCACACATCGCTGTGTGTGACACCCCGGGAACGATGAACAGATCTTACCTGAATCCCGCCTGCAATGCGGAAGGAAGGAGGTGGGTGGGATGTTTACGTCCCACTCATCTCCGCCCTTCCACTTCTATTGGCCGACTGCCATGTGACGTCGCTGTGATGCCGAACGTCCCTCCCACTATAGGAAGTGGTTGTTTGCTGCCCACAGCGAGGTCATATGGAGGGTAAGTACCTGTGACGGTATTTAATTGTTTGTGCGACACGGGCAACAAATTGAACGTGCCGCACATACAATGGGGGCGTGTGGTATCGCGTACGAGATCGCATATAAAATTGTAACATGTAAAACAGGCTTAACTTTATGTCATCTCTTGGATTCATTACTTCAGATCAATTCTTTTTATTCTTTTTTTAATATAGATGACACAAACTCTCTTTCTCTCAAAGCCACATCCCATGTTTAGCAAGGCACAAAAAGTTTCTAAAATACATATGCTAGTTTTTTTTCAAATTGAGATTTGGTTAGAAAATCCGACCCATCATGCAGTGAGTTCTAAAGAGCTTGGTGGAATTAAGTAACTTGTAAATTCTTAAAAAAAATGACATCCTACCAATTTTAGGAGTTGCACAGGTTTTTGGCCAATCAGAGCCTCTGGTAGAACAGGAGGATCTGTGCCAAGCCATAGATAGACAGAGCGAGGCCTGGGAGCCCCGGGAGCAGTTCGTTGCTCAGGTTGGCACGCTTGGAAATCCTTTCTAGTGTCTTCACATTGGCAATCCTGGATTTTACTCACCCTGTGGTGGTGCTTTGATGTCTTTTTGGTTAGCTCCTTTTCTGCTCATTGGATCTGGTTTTACTTCCCAGAAGAATCACTTTGGCCTGACATGAGCTCCAAAAACTCATTCAGGCAACACACTTTTTTAATCCGGATAATCTAGGAACGCCAACTGTGCCAATTGAAAAAATCAATCATGTTAAAAAATAGCAATACAAAAATTAATATATAGAGTGAGATAGATAGAAATTGCACCTAAGTACCTGTGTTTGAGGCATATCAAAATATCAATGGCACAAAAAGTTATTCTAGGTTGGTGTCCGGTTTCAGATTTTGCATAGGGGCCAAGGATCTTCTTATTATGACACTCATAGAACTGCAGTGAGATGAGATTGTAGAACAACATTCAACATAGGTGTGGTCTACAACAGAAGTGATGATGACATAGCTGTGGTGATAGTCATACCTCCCACTGTATATTGGTGTTCAGTTCTTGATGATTTAGGCCATGTTTTCCCTTTTAGTAACTGCTACATGGTCTTCGCTTGCAGCTTCCACTCTACATTCCATTAGCAGGATGTCTACACTCTGTGACATTCCTTACCACCGTCTGCTGATGATGAATTTCCTTCAAAAACTATTTGTCAAGACTGATAATATCACGTTGTATTCCTTAGTGACAAGTGTAGGTGAATTGAGGCTTTTAGGAAATTCCTTTTTGAGCTTGACGAGTACAATTGAGTTGTATCACTGAGGAGGTGTCACCTGGCTCATACATGGGCCGGCAGGCTTCATGGTGTCAGCAAAAGTGGTTTATATTTACCCATTAAAAATAGTAAAACTCCTATATTCTATGCTACAAATAGTAGATCAATATATAAGATTTGATTTAATAATAATTATTTATATGACAAATTTCCATAATGCCATAATGTTACCCTCTCTGAACTATCGTAGAAACATTGCCCAAAATAAATTGGCCCTTTTACCTGCACCAAAGTGTTTGCAAATAATAACCCCTTAGAATTTTCCAATCTTGGCCCAATTATATAGTCTAATTTTTTATCCTCTCTTTAATCAGTGTAACTGAATATAATATCTTAACAGGATAGTAAACAATCATGTCATAATGAATAAAACACTGGTGTCATGATTCGCCTCCCTATACACATGGCTAGGGGGCGTTGCCTTCTCTCGGGCCTCACTTCCGGCCCCTGGATGCCTTAAAAGCTGACACTTCCAGTGAACCAGCGCGGGCTATAACCTTAGCTCTGCTTTGCCTGTGATTGCTGGTCCTGTGAGTGATATCCTGATCTGTCTGTTCCTGTGCCCCCGTGCCCTTGTCTGTGTTCTGTCCCCTGGTTGTCCCTCCTGTCCTGTGTCCCCCCTCCTATTTCCCCACTCGGTTACTTCCTCTGGTACTGACCTTAGCCTGACTTTGACTTCGCTTCTGCTCGCTCCTCCGGTCCTGCTTCTGCCCGTACGGTGTTTGACCCAGCCTGTCTCACTATTCCTCACATACCCTGCAGTTCTGCCTCTCAGCTGTGCTGATTAGGCAGTGCATGAGAACGCTGTGCATTTCCTTCCTGGTTCTCATTGCTCTGTGTAGTGTCGTCTGCTGCAGAGCTCTGGGTCCCCCTGGTGGCAGCATTACAACTGGCTTACGAAGCCCATCCTGAGAGAGCAGCTCCCAGCAGATTACAGTTCAATTTTAAATTGTACCCTTATTCCACTTTTGCCCCTCTAACAAGATGTCACGGGTGTGTCACAGGTGACAGTCATGTGGTTTGGAAGGTCATAGCGTTTGGCTGCGCAAAATTCTTCCTGACTTTCTATTGTCCCTGCTGAAGTATTCATTGTAATAGGTAGCTTTCCGGCTGGGTTTTCATCTCTTCCTCTTCAGGACCCAGTGGAATCCTCCTTCTATCCAGCTGCTGATTATCAGTATTCCCCTTGTGCTTAAATACTCCCATCTTCCCTGGACTTCTGCTGGTGATATTATTCAGTTCATTCAAGGTCTGGTTGCAGGCAGATGGCTTGCACTCATCTGTAGTATTGTTGCTGAAACTTCGCTGAACTCCTGCCTAGTCATCTGTGGATAAGTAGCTCATGCATTTTCCCCCGTGTGTCCTCTTTGTGTCTTCTTTTAGCGTTTAGTTGGTTTGACAACGAGCTCATCCCACCCGTTCCCTATTTAGGGTCCAGCATTAGAGATACCTAGGATCAGGTATCCGGCTCGGTGCATAGATGCAGAACCCATCTAGGGTGATGAGGGACCCCAGAGACCAGCGGTAGGCTTGTTCAGGGGTCACCATCTCCCACTTCCCCAGACACATGGTTTCACTTCCCTTTCACCATTTGTTTGGTACTTTCACATACCTAGCGTGACCTCTAGCTTTACGCACATTTCCAAATATTGCACCACTTTTTTCCCCACTCATCTGCATTCCATTTTGTATGTCTCATTAACAGGGGGTGCCTAAAATCCTTCAATAGGTTGTTTGACTGACAGTTAATCCTCCCAACTCCCTCCTCCCCATACACATGCATGTTCAATTCATCTGCTCTGAATCGGATGAGGCAGTAGCATAGTTACTGGGGAGAAGAAGGGGTGGATGCCCCGGGCCCCATCAAAGGACTGACTGACAAAAATTTTGATTTTCACAAAATTTGCTGCTTCAATTTTTCTTAGATCTTTTAGTTAGATGGCTACTGAAATAGAATTATCAGCATTTCATACGTTTTTAAACTTTTTACAAATACATCAAGTTTATGCAAAGACTTAATATATGCAGTGTTGACCCTTACTTTTGAAGATTTCTGTATTTCACCCTGACAGCTGGATATCAACTTCTGGGCCAAATCCTGACTGATGACCCATTCTTGCCTGTTTGGTGTTTGGATTTTATCATAATTTTGTATATTTTTGCCCAACTGTTTTTTGAGGATTGACCAAAACGTCTTACTGGGATTGAAACCTGTGGAGTTTCTTCTTTTAGACCCAAACTATCAATATTTTGTTCACTGAGCTACTTCGTTATCCTTTATCACTTGTGACATGGTGCTCCATCATTTAGATACCATTCATTATTCAGGGCAGTGTCCTTAGGCAATTGTGAATGAGCCCACTACCTTGGATGAAAAGCCACCCCACACATGAATGGTCTCAGGTGCTTTACTGCTCACATGACACACGACTCATAACAGCGTTCAGTGTTTTGTCCCCCAATCAAATAATCATTTAGAAATTGGCTTTATTGGAGAAAATGGCTTCACCCCAGTCTTTTGTAGTCCAGTCCAGGAAACCTCATGCAGAGTTTCAGTCTGCCTTGATGTTTTTTTGAAGAGAACTGGCTTCTTTACTGCCCTCTTTGACAATGGTCCAGCCTCCATGAGGTTCCACCTCACACGGATGCACTGATATCTGCCTGCTGTCATTCCTGCCCCAGCTCCAAACTGCTCTTGAACTGATTCTGTAGCTGAACAGGAGGCTACCCTGACACTTGCTGGACTTTTCCGGGCAACTTGAAGCCTTCTTCACAGCAAGTGAACCTCTAAGTTCTTGATGATTCAATCAAAGGTTGATTTTGGAGCAATCGTACAAGCAGCAATGTCCTTGCCTGTAAAGCTCTTTTGATACAAAGCAATGATGATGCTATGTGTTTCATTGAAGATAATCAATGATTTTAAGCTCCAGCCCCCTTTTAAAGTAACCAGTCTGCTCTCATATTTCAATCAGTATGACAATAATATTAGCTGCCTTTTCCTCGTTAACATTTCCTCTTGAGCTAATGAGAAATAACTGATATTATGTAAGCAGGTAATTTTTGGGCACAGAGGGTTTTATGATTAATTTTCATAGCAAGGAATGAGTTTGCCATTTTTTATAATTTATCTTATTACTAAAGTTAAAGTAAACCTGTCAGGTGCAATATGCACCCAGAACCACGAGCAGCTCTGGGTGCATATTGCTAATCCCTGCCTAATCGTCCCTGTATCTAGTATCATGCATAAAGAGATCCAAAAGTATTTCTAAAGATCTTTTATGAGATGCTAATGAGCAAAGGGAGTAGTCACAAGGGCATTAGTTCCCCTGACTAGGCCACCCTCTTAGCATGCTAGTGTACCGCCCCAGGGCTATGGGGTACTCAGTCCCAGGCAGTATATTTACGGGGATAGTTCACTGGGTGGCCGTTGCCTGGTTCCGTGACCCTGGGGGTCGCTTGAAAGGGGGTTATGTACATGGGAGTATTTATAAAGTTTGTATCGTGACGCCACTTGCGGGTTGAGGTTATGGTGATGGAACCATCGCTGCACAGTTTCTCACCTTTTGGCTGATGTTGGTGGCAGCCTGGATGTCGGGCCCTCCGCAAGTAGCGCTGGGGCCCTAGGGGGGTAGGTGATAGAGTTAGGCGTGGAAAGAAGGTAGGCCACACAAGGGATTGCAGTGTAACTGGATTCTTTACTCACGGCAGCTTGATAACCGGTACCCGGAGGAAGGCTGGTGTTCACCGCTGGTTCCCTTTGTCCCAGTGCCGGTTTAGTGACCTGGTGGCTTCTTTCCCCTGCACCCTTCTCCAGTTGGTGGGTCCCCATGGCTTGGAGCATCTGGGGGTCCCCTCCTAGTTGTCTCTCAGTCTTTAGTCAGTACGGCGGCAGTTTGAACCCTGTAGGGTAGGTGTTCTGTTCCGCTTCCTGGTTTTCCCATCACTGCTGTTGCCTCCGGACTTTACGGTCAGTGAGGTCCTGGATGGTCCACTCACTCTGCAGATTTTATCAGGTCTGCCTGGAGCATTTGCCTGACCTAGAGCTCTATATCCCGTCTGTGCTATGGTTCCGGGAGTACTCCACCATACTCCACCGGCAACCACACGCCTGGGCCCTCAGGTCACTTTCTCCCATCAGTGCGGTTATGTTCGTCTCCTCTCACTTCCACTTACTGACTCTAACTCACTGTCTGCCCCCTCCCACCTGGTTGTCGTCTAGTAGACTGGATCGGCTCCACCCTTGGGTGGCCATCCATTGGGTCCAACTCTAGTCTGTCACCAGTCTTTTGGGATGAGGAAAAACTGGGATTATAGTGTGTTTTGCTGTTACCGGCACTGGTCTTCCAGGTACCTGGGGGAAGGCCCTGCATCTTTGACAGGATGCAGTACCTTAGAGCTCCTGATAGGTTCAGGGGTGCTACATTAGCCCCTGTGGGCACCTTGTGATTCGTCCATCCTCTTAGCATGTTAGCAAGACCCTGTGGGTGCCTACCAATTACTCCATCTTCTTAGCATATTAGCATGCCCACAGGGGCGTGCTAACATTCTATTCAATGCCAGCGTGATTGGTGGTGACATGCGTACTTGTGTCCATTATCACCACCTCAAACACCGGGTTCACGGTCGATGAGCATGAAGTCCCTGGCACTACCTGTCATGCGCAGTAGACCTCTCTGAAGCCAGTACATGTACACCCGGCTTCATAGTGCACATGACCAGTAGTGCAGTGAATTCTGCTCATGCTCACTGACCCTAAACCTGGCGTTTGAGGCGGTGACAACGAACACAGGTAGAGTATGCACAGCACTGCCGATGACACTGGGCAATGGGCATTGAATAGCATGTTAGCACACTCCTGTGGGCGTGCTACCATGCTAAGAGAGCGGACTAGTCAGGGAAATTAACGCCCTCGCAACTAGTCCCTGCGCTCATTAGTATCTCATAAAGGATCTTTAGAAATACGTTTTCTAACGTATGCTACTTTTTCTAAATGTAGGCTACTAGATACAGGGACAGTAAAGGCCGCTTTACACGCTATGATTTATCTGGCGACATGTCGTCGGGGTCACAGTTTTAGTGACGCACTTCCGTCATCGTTAGCGACGTTGTTGCGTGTGACACCTACGAGCGACTCTGAACGATTGCAAATAGGGTGAAAATTATTGATCGTTGACACGTCGTTCAGTTTCAAAATATTGTTCGTCATTTGGATCCCAGCAGACATATTGCTACATTTGACACCCTGCCAACGACGAACAACATCCACATGACCGTCTTGGTTAAACAATATATCGCTGCACGATGTAGCGTCGTTTGTGAGATGTGTATGTGTGACCGCTACAAGACGAAGTATGAGCGATCTCAGCAAATCGTAACAACGATCTGGGCGTGTCACATCGCTAGCGATATCGTTGTGTGTAAAGCAGCCTTTAGGCAGGGATTAGCAATATACACAGAACTGCTCATGGTTCTGGGTGCATATTGCACCTGACAGGTTCCCTTTATTGCAGATTGTCACTATGAAAACTGAAATAGCAAACATTGTACAAACCAAAATTTGTGCCACTCTTAAAATGTGAGGTTAAGACTATACTGGTTTTTAATATTAATATGTTGCAGAAATTAAGTTAATTAGTTTTTAATAATGAACGCGTTGCATCTTTTAGTTTGAAAACTATTTTTTATTTTAGAGTATTACTTTTCTACTCCACCGATATAGTTTTCTCAGAAGCTTATTTTACTGCAGTCTAGTTTACAGCCAACACACAGAAGCATTTCACAGCTCATTGAACCCACCGCCCCGAGGTTGTTAAGAACTACCCTTCAGTCTGATAAAATTCTGTCAATTCAGAAGCTGTCTGTTCGCCTTTAGGTCACACATTGTCACCTTTCCTCATTGATACAAAATCATTAGTTTGGAAACATACGTTGTAGTAATGGCAAAATTATACACACAGAACATATTACTCACAGTCTGCTGAATATTCAGTGAGGGGTGATAATATCCCACCACATATTTGGGTTTGTTAGGGTCCGAGAATGCAGAGACTTTTCTATTTAGTTCTTTTCAATACAATTTTAAATATGAGTCGTCTTAAAACTTGGCCTTCACTTTTCTGGACCAAGGCAACTTTTGTAAATGATCAATTTGTAAAAAATTAATATTAACGGGAGGAATAAACTCCATGGCTTCCACAACAGGATGTTTTGAGGTATCAGGTCTTGACATTGTTCTGCATCCTGTCACATACGATATATTAACCTGTTTATGATGAGGAGGTTCTTCTCACGCTGTTCTCAGTAAAATATTACTCATCTCATCCCTCTGAGGGACCACCGACAAAAAGCCTCTTGTTGTCTACATCCCTTCTCCTGAGGTTAATGATTAAGGAGTTCAGAAGGTTAATTCTTAGTGATACTGTTGTCTGTGGTCAGAGCAGATGTTAGTTCAGCTTTAATGCCACTATCAAACGCTGATGCCTCATTCTTTACACTATACGACCGTGCGTATTGTTGTGTGTTACATTCCAGTTTTCCCGGATGGAGATGGTGTATCCTAGTACAGTTACATAACACCATCTAGTCCCACAGGACAATTCTAGATAAAAAAAACACTCCACACTAACATTACATTTCTAGAAGTTAAATTTTGACTAGCAATTTAAAGAGGACATGATACCTGGTCAAAATTGACCAGTTTTTGCTCTTCTCTTACTTCAGCTACACCAGAGTATTCCATTTTTTGTTTTGTTTTTTTAAATGTACAGTTCTAAAAATATGGATCTTTTTTTTAAGTGTTAATTTTTTCATCCTTTATAAAGTGGGTGGGTGTGATGCTAGTCACTACTTAAGTATAGTATAGATGGAAGGGTAGTCAGACAAGCCGGCGTCAGGAAAAAGAAGAGCACGACAGGACAGAGGAAGTAAGCAAAAACACAGTTAAGTCACAGGCTGATTCCAGGAGAGTACATACTAGATTCATGCAGCAGACAGAGACATGGTCAGGTAAAGGTCCGAGGTCAGAAGCCAGGAGGAAACGACAAGAGCAGGGAACAGAGACTTCTATAGGAAATCGGGGATCATCACCGCGCTTGTCACCATTCAATCCAAAAAGTTATTATTCCAAGTCATTTATTTAAGGAACATGAAAAAAGTCTACGCATTTCAGGGGACTCTGCCCCCTTCCTCTAAAAGGTATTTAGATTCGTGCATGTGTTTGCCTGTAATATCTTCTGTGTCATTATTATTATATTGTCCTGAGGAAGGGGGCAGAGTCCCCTGAAACGCGTAGACTTTGTTCATGTTCCTTAAATAAATGACTTGGAATAATAACTTTTTGGATTGAATGGTGACAAGCGCGGTGATGATCCCCGATTTCCTATTAAAATCTCTGTTTCCAATTTACGGGTCCGCAGCTGTCTCCACCAGCAGCTATGCTTCATTAGGTGTTGTGACCTTTCACAACATCTATAGGTAAGTGCACCCTATAATCCTTTCACTGTTTTTATCAGTTAAGACCCTATGCGCCTGTCTTTTCCTCCACAGTCCTTGAATTCCAGGGAGCAGGAAGAGAGGAGTCAATCAACAGTCCAAGGTCAAGAAACTTCAATCAGAACACGAGCACAAACACAAGCAAAGAGCACAACTGCAGAACCAGAGAGTACAACTGGTGAGATTCTAGGAGAGCATGCTCAGTAATGAAACAGAGCAATTACCAGGAACGTGGCTGTGTAAAAGCACCTCCCAGAACCTGCATGGAATCCTGTGCTTTCAAACAACCTGTCAGCTAGTGCTCAAAGAAACATAGCAGAGCATCTCCAAATGCAAAATACTCTTTACAAAGTAAACATGTCACTGCCAGCTCTGTAGTTCAGGAAGGCGCGGCAGAGCATCACCTGTGTGCAAGATGCGCCTCACAGAGGAATTGTGGCATTGGGACTTACAGAGGAATTATGCAGAGCAGCCTAAATACATGCCCCAGAGAATCTTGAGAGTCTTGCGCCCTTTCTAAAGAACATAGAAATTGACACCAAATAAAAAAGCCCATATCTCTGGAACTGTATGGTGGACCTAAGAAAAAAAATTAAAAAATTGATTACTCAAGGAAATTACTGAAATAAAATAAGAGCAACTGGCCACTTTTTACTTAGTAACATGTTCTCTTAAAAGTTATCTTTGATATTTAAGATATTTCAGATATGAACGAACCTGAGGTTCGTGGTTCGTACCAAGCACAGACTTTTCCCAAAAAACAGAATTCTGGTGCTTTACATATGCAAACCACTCACGCTGTGCTTGGGTATGCTCAGTTCTCAGCCCAGTGTGAGCTGCTTTCAGTATTTGAAGGGCTCGCACTGGGGGTAACAGCAACATGATCGCATGTAGTGTGCACCCAAAAAAAAGGAAAAACCCTACCAACCCGCCCCCGGAAGTGATCTGTTTATGGTTGGCTGCATGTGGTCGAAGACCTGAACTGCCCAATTAGTGACTTCCATTAGGGTTCAGGTCAAGTCTGGCTCCAAACCAAACTTTATCAAAAGTCTGGCTGCACTCACCGGACTGAACTTCCACGGGTCCGCTCATCTCTACATTTTTCCCATTCCTGCTAAGTCTCCTATTAAGCCTAGAGATGCCTGTTTTTATTACAGTGGGATGATATGTGTTCATAGAGAGTTTCAGGAGAATATAACAAGTTATTGTCATTGACACGGATTTATCAGAAAATTTATACCACTTGTACAGAAAAGCCACACATTTTGGTGCATACAACTTGTGCCTTTTTTTCCCCTTACCCCTTCGCAGAACTAACTAAGGTCATGGCCACCATACACGTAAAAGAATATCACATCAGCGCGCTAATTTTGGAAGACTTGTCGGAGCACCTGATGTTTATTGGGGCTTTTCAATGATCCATGACATATGATGTCGGCGGAGAGAAGAATCAGGCAGTGGATGTTTCAGTAGCCAGTCCTTTTGTTTTAAAGGGAGATAAGCTGATGACAAAAGAGTTTGGCACTGGCTTTCTTCTGTCTCTCCACTGAAAACACACGAACGTTGGCCAAGACAAGCATTTGTAGATGAGTCAGGAGGGACTTTTCTCTGCCAAGCAAGTGTTTGGCCAATAATCATCTTAGCCAGTTTTAACCTGAAGGACACAATTGTTGATATTGATGACTTATTCTTTGGATAAATCATGGATATCAAGATTAGTGGTGGCCCAACACATTGCACCCACACCAATGAGCCATTTTAACCCTCAAGAGTGTACTGTGGTGTTACCAAGTGTACATGGTTTACATCTACCCGTCGCCTGAGGTTATAGAAGCTGATCAGTGGTGGTTTAGGTTGTCAGCCTCCCAACAATATGATATTGATTACCTTTCCTACAGATATGTCATCAATGTAGTGGGCAATCTCTGTACGTTTTAATGCAGAACATTGCGTAATATGCACTCCTTTACATCAATCAAGAATAAGAAAGCATGGAGCATTCGAAACCCATCTGGTTATAGTTCCACCTCTTTTTTTCTATTTTCAGCCATTCTCTATATGCTTCCCATTGTATATTTATTATGTAGTGTGCATACATGTCTTTCAGATTTTTCAAATAAGTCATACATTTTCAATACCTCAAATCTGTAAACGGGATCATATTTCTTCTATATTTGTGATATGCAATGCCAATCTTAGCAGACTTGGATTTTATTTTCTGGCTTTAAGAAAGTACAATTTGTGCCACTTTTTTTTTTAAAAAAAAGAGGTGTGACTCTTTTAAATTTGGTGCATTTTCTTCAACAAATTCAGTTTAAGACTGGTGTATGAAATGTTCTTCTTCATAAATCTGCCCCATTGTGCTTTGTAATAATATCAATTAAGGTAAAACTATACTTCCCACCAATTAGTGTCACCACAATTCTTCACAGAATAATATTATTGGATGTAAATTGTATAAAATATTGTTTTATATACCGTAAGTTGGTTCTAACAAGATTGATGCCACGAACGGACAGAGACTTCATCAGTGTAAGATAAAAGAGATACCTAAACTACACTGTGAGCAGACTTATAAGGCAAATTGTATTTTCGAGGATTTTTTTATTATTGATCAACAACTGTGTTCTCAATCAACCCAAAAGACTCATAAATATCAAAGCTTAATATTTTTGGAAGTTGGAGTGTTTTTTTTTTAGATTTGGCTATCTTGGGAGGATATATGTTGGTGCAGGTAACTATTACTGTGCAGAATTATTAGGCAAGTTAATAAAAACCAAATATATTTCCATCTCACTTGTTTATTTTTACCAGGTAAACCAATATAACTGCACAAAATTTAGATATAAACATTTCTGACATGCAAAAATAAACCCAGAAAAATTAGTGACCAATATTGCCACCTTTCTTTATGATGACACTCAACAGACTACCATCCATAGATTCTGTCATTGCTTGATCTGTTTACGATCAACATTGTGTGCAGCAGCCACCACAGCCTCCAGACACTGTTCCGAGAGGTGTACTGTTTTCCCTCCCTGTAGATCTCACATTCTATGAGGGACCACAGGTTCTCTATGGGGTTCACATCAGGTGAACAAGGGGGCCATGTCATTCTTTTTTCATTTTTTAGACCTTTACTTGACAGCCACGCTGTGGAGTCGTTGGATGCATGTCATGGAACATTGTCCAGCATGAAAATCATGTTTTTCTTGAATGATACCGGCTTCTTCCTGTACCACTGCTTGAAGAAGTTTTCTTGCAGAAACTGGCAGTAGGTCTGGGAGTTGAGCTTCACTCCATCCTCAACCCGAGAAGGTCCCACAAGTTCATCTTTGATGATACCAGCCCATACCAGTACCCCACCTCCACCTTGCTGGCGTCTGAGTCGGAGTAGAGCTCTCTGCCCTTTACTGATCCAGACTCTGGCCCATCCATCTGGCCCATCAAGAGTCCCTCTCATTTCATCAGTTCATAAAACCTTTGAAAAATCAGTCTTAAGATATTTCTTGGCCCAGTCTTGACGTTTTATTTTATGTTTCTTGTTCAAAGGTGGTAGTTTTTCAGCCTTCCTTACCTTGGCTATGTCCCTGAGTATGGCACACCTTGTGCTTTTTGATACTCCAGTAACGTTGCAGCTCTGAAATATGGCCAAACTGGTGGCAAATGGCATCTTGGCAGCTTCATGCTTGATTTTCCTCAATTCATGGGCAGTTATTTTACGCCTTTTTTGTCCAACACACTTCTTGAGACCTTATTAGCTATTTGCCATGAAACGCTTGATTGTTCGGTGATCACGCTTAAAAAGTTTGCCAATTTCAGGACTGCTGCATCCCTCTGCAAAACATCTCACAATTTTGGACTTTTCAGAGCCTGCCAAATCTCTCTTCTGACCCATGTTGCCAAAGGAAAGGAAGTTGCCTAATAATTAAGCACACCTTATATAGGATGTTGATGTCATTACACCACACCCCTCCTCATTACAGAGATGCACAGCACCTGATTTACTTAATTAGTAGTTGGCTCTCAAGCCTATACAGCTTGGAGTAGGACAACATATATAAAAATTATCATGTGATCAAAATACTCATTTGCCTAATAATTCTGCACACAGTGTAATTCAATTTGGCTTCCACTTACCATCTTTATGCTGATGATACTGAATTATATACTTCATCCCCTGACCTCACTCCTGCTGTACTAAAGAACACCAGTAACTGTCTGTCCGCAGTTTCCATCATCATGTCTGCTCTCTATCTGAAACTTAACCTTTCTAAAACTGAACTTCTTTCACTCCCTTCATCTACTAACCTCCCCTGACATCTCCCTCTCTGTATGCGGCACCACGATAACTCCTAGGCCGCAGGTTCACTGTCTGGGGGTTATACTGGACACCGATCTCTCCTTCACCTCCTATATACAATCTCTCGCCCATTCTTGTCACTTGCACCTGAGGAACATCTCTAGAATCTGCTCCATTCTCACAAAAACAACAAAAACTCACTGTGGCCCTGATCCACTCCTGCTTTGATTATTGTAATTCTCTATTAACCCCTTAACGGCCAAGAACATACAGGTACATCCTAAATCACGAAGAGGGAATCCCCGCCGGCTGCTGCAGTGAGCCGGTGGCGATGCCTGCACATGTCAGCTGATTTGACGAGCTGACATGTGTGCCTTGCAGGCGCAGATGGATCCATGATCCACTCGTGCCTGTTAATCCCTTAGATCACATTGTCAATATGTGACTGCACAATTTAAATGCCCACAGCAGGGAATGCACCTTTCCCTGCTGCCATCGGAGGCCTTGTGATGTGATCACAGAAAGCCAATGTTTGCCATGGTAGCACAGGGTCATGTGATAACTCCTTTGCTATTTCGGGCAGAGAGCTGGCTGTTACAGAAGACGAGCATTTCTGCTGATCTGAGCTGTGCAGCTCTGATGTACAGAAATGAATCAGCGATCAGACAGCTGATTCTTATAGACACCCAGGGGGACTAGTAAAATTAAAACAAAGTTAAAAAAATTTTTAAAAATGTTCTTAAAAATAAAAAAAAACCTAAAAGTTCAAATCATCCCCCATTTGCCCCATTGAAAATTATAGGGTTAAAAAAATAAAATATATTCACACATTTAGTATCGTCACATTCAGAAATGCCCAACCTGTGAAAAAATAAAACCAATTAACCTGATCGGTAAACAGCGTAGCGACAAAATAATTCCAAACTACAAAATTATGCTTTTTGGTCATTGTAAATTTTGTGCAAAATGCAATAACAGGCGATCAAAATGTAGAATCTGTGCGAAAATCATACCATTAAAAACATCAGCTCAAGATGCAAAAAATGAGCCGTTACTGAGCCACATATCCCAAAAAATGAGAATACTACAGTCACAGAAAATGGTGCAAAAACTGCGCCATATTTTTGGGACAAACTTCTGAATTTCTTAACCCCTTAGATAAAAGTAAATCTATCCATGCTTGGTGTCTACAAACTCGTACTGACCTGATACATCACAATGACACATATGTTTTACCATATAATGAACACGGTGACAAAAATATCTCCCAAACCATCATTAAACCACATTTTTATTCCAATTTTTTTGCACTTGGAATTTGTTTTGCCATTTTCCAGTATACTATATTGTACAACTTATGGTTTCATTTAAAAGTACAACTTATCCTGCAAAAAACAAGCCCTCATATGGCAAGATTGAAGAAAAAATAAAAAAGCTACGGCTCTTGGAAGAAGGGGAGCAAAAAAAACAAAAAAATGGAAAATTGCCCTGGGGTTAAGGGGTTAATTGGCCTCCCCCTCACTAGACACCCTCCCCCCTCCAGTCCATCCTCAATGCAGCAGCCAGGGTCACCTATTTGGCTAATCGTTATTTGGACGCTTCCGCTTTGTGCCAGTCATTCTTCTGGTTGCCCATACATTATAGCATCCAATTTAAATTGCTTGTTCTCACACATAAAGCTCTCCACAGTGTGGCACTCCACTACATCTCCACCCTTATCTCTGTCTATCACCCTACACATTCTGTATGCTCTGCAAATGACTTTCGACCAACATCCACACTAATCTGAAATTTCCACTCCCGGCTCCAAGACTTCTCCTGAGCTGCACCAATCCTCTGGAATACTCTACCCCAAGAAAGTAGGACGATCCACAACTTGCACAGCTTCAGACGCTCCTTAAAAACACATCTTTTAAGGGTGGTCTATCATCCTCCCTAATCTCAGAATATTAATTCTACCTCAAACTCTATTGTCACCAAAGTATTGCAAAGATTGGCTGATGACTGGCTCATGCAGCATTTTATCTATACCTCCATTTTTTTGAGATGGCCGGATTGTAAATAAGGACTTGAACCTTGTGTAAACCCCCACCTCATTGCATTGTAAATTGTAAACACTTTGATTTAATTGTTGTATTTTCTATAACTGTTAATTATGTTTTAAACCTCTGAATTGTAAAGCACTGCGGAATATGTTGGAGCTATAAAAATAAAGATTATTATTTTTTATTATTATTAATCATGGTTCCATTTCAATATTAGTTTCTAGAGTATAAAATATTTACCAAGTCATTATATGATTTAATTTGGGAGACTTAATTATTTCAACAAGTCACTCCTGAGTGAAAAATACTTATACCTTTGGTTAATTTCCCAAAGGGACAAACGATTGGGAGTTTCTTCTTTCTCCCGACATCAGCTACCGAGGAACAAGCTGGTGGCCCTCATCACATATCTTGGGTTTTCATAGACATATGAAGGATATTATCCCTTCTCTTGATTTGCTAACTTCATCTTTGACTAATCTTGGTAATGTACATACAGTATATAGAGTAAATGTTAAGCTCATAACCAGCCATTTTTTACCTTGATTGTTCCAGTTTCTTGCGTCCACTGGCAGAGAAGAGTGTAGAACAGAAGAACCCTTTAAAGGGAACCTGTCACCACTTTTTTGGCCTATAAACTGTTGCCACCACCACCGGGCTCTTATATACAGCATTCTAACATGCTGTATATAAGAGCCTAGGCCAGGGGTATAACATAAAAAAACACTTTATAATACTTACCTAATGGTCGTGCTGTGGACCTTATGGGCGTCTCCGTTGTCCGGTTCCGGCACCATCTCTTTTGGCCATCTTTGTTCTTCTTCTTCTCTAGCCGCGGTGCATGACGGGTCCGACGTCATACACACTCGCCGGCATTCAGGTCCTGAGCAGGCGCACTTTTATCTGCCCTGAGCAGGGCAGATCAAAGTATTTTAGTGCGCCTGCGCAGGACCGGCGAGTGTGTATAACGTAGCCGCGTCATGCACCCAGGCTTCAGAAAGAGGACGAAGATGGCCGAAAGAGGAGGCGCCGGCACCGGACAACGGAGATGCCCATGAGGCCCTCAGCGCGACCGTAAGTAAGTATTATAAAGTGTTTTTTATGTTATACCCCCGGCCTTGGCTCTTATATACAGCATGTTAGAATGCTGTATATAAGAGCCCGGTGGTGGTGGCCGCAGCTCAAAGGCCAAAAAAGTGGTGACAGGTTCCCTTTAATAATTTTCAGAAATTCTATAAAAATGTAGTTAATTACGTTAATAGTATGTCATCGATATAATTGGGAGCAATTGTTTTATTATAATTAGTAGGAAAAAAACCTCTGCAATATGGTCTGTAAACCTGTTCTAGAATTGTTTCTATAGTGAATAGAAAGGTCACTTCATGTGTAGAATTTGGCCTAAAAGGCTCATGCTAAGTGAATGTCCACACGCTGATGGTGTCTTTGTGCCTGTTGCCTGGCACAGTATTTCTTCTTTAAGAACAATGAAATTCCACAATGAAAATGTGCAATTAACTGTTAAACACCCTCATCAATTAGAAGATCATTTTCAAATCTGATGGATGAGTTGAAATCATGCAATTCAATGTGACCAGCGAGCGGAAGAGCAGTCTGACTCCCAGAGAGACAGACAGCAGACAAATGTTCACGTAAGCCCACACATCCTCAGATAGCAGGGTTGAAATATGAAGGGACCTGTCTCAGAAGTTAGGAGGACCTCCAGTGTGGAACTAATAAGCTTAAAAGGGAAATTCCACCTCCAGCCACACAACTAGTACATTCATACAATACTCGTATACAATACTCGTATATAAGCCCATGAGTTGCTTTTAAAGTCAACCTGTCACCAGGTTTTCCCCATATAAAGTACGGCCAGCACCTGTATGCCCTTATATACAGCATTCAGAATTCTGTATATATGTCCCCAATGTGCTCTTATAGCTTTTATTATACTCACCTAAAGGCCAAAAACTCATGCTAGGCCTTATTTTCGGTGAAGGTCTTAATTTCGAGGAAACACAAAAATTGTCCCCAATTTGCTCTGCAAGGCAAAAAAATAACTTTTATTATACTGACCTATGGGGCGGTCTAGTCTGATGGACGTCTCTGGTCCTGATTCGGCACCTCCTCTCTTCTTGCAATGGCCATCTGCCTTCCTTGCTTCATGTGGATGACGTATCCTACTTCATCCACACAGTGTCCTCCATCACGCTCCTGTGAAGGCACACTTCTCTCTGCCCTGCCAAGGGTAGAACAAAGAACTTTGGTGCAAATGGGGGCAAAGAGCACAGGTCCATGCACACTACAATACTTTTCTTTGTACTCAGCAGGGCACAGAAAAGTACAACTGCGCAGGAGCATGATGGAGGACACTGTGTGGATGGCATAGGACTCGACATCCACACAAAGCAGGAAAGCAGAACGGTGATTGCAAGAAGAGAGGAGGTGCTGGATCAAGACCAAAGACGCCTATCAGACCAGACTGCCCCGTTAATGAGTATAATAAAAGGTATTTTTTTTGCCCTGCAGAGTAGATTGGGGACAAATTTTGTGTTTCCCTGAAAATAAGACCTACCCCAAAAATAAGCCCTAGCATGAATTTTTGGCCTTTTTGGAGTATGCTTAACCCCTACACAATCTAGGACATAATGATACGTCCTAAATCATGAAGAGGTGATCACCACTGGCTGTTGCGGTGAGCCCGCGGTGGTTCCCACACATGTCTGATTTATACTGCAGGTCATTAGAGCTCATGTAACTTAGACAATGCCCCAAAAAAAGGCATCTTACACATTTGATGAAAATCAGGAGAACCCACAGATTTGAATAGAATCGGGAAACAACCTCATGAGTATGGAGGCCTCCTGACTCTTCCCCGACATGATGTCGGTGGATTGATGGGTCAGAGTGGTGGAATTTTATAATCTGATCATTTTATTTTCATGGTAGACATGGTGCTGCCACAGGTATTTGGCAGCAGCTTTGCTACTTCTAAGTGTTCGTGTGTAGGGAGAATAAGAAGAGATAGTTTGCTGAAAATGTCCATATACAGTATATGGCCAGCCTAGACAGTTTCTCTAGGAGCCACCGCTCCTGACCTCCTCACAGCTCGAGGGCTTCTTTCCAACTCTCTCTCCACTCACAGACTGACTACACTCCTCACCTTCCCTCCCTGACCCCCCAGGTGCACGACTGTATTCCACTCAAGCCGTCCACCGGTGTGACTGGTGGGTGTGGTGCAGGGTGTGTCTAGGATTTGATTTGCTGTTGGAGGCAACACCATTTGTATAGGGACCCAGAACCAAGAGGGAGGTGAAATACTGCACAAAAGAGCAGCTTGTGCAGTGCCCTGTGACGACCTGATAGTCAGCGGGCGTCACATATCAATATATGTGACGCCCCTTGACTATCAGGTCGGCACAGGGTACTGCACAAGCTGCTCTTTCGTGCAGTATTCAGTATGCAGTGTAACATTGACATAGGCCACCATTCACCAGACAGAGGCCAAAAGTGTGTTCTTTCAGCCTCCATTTTGCAGGTATGTATACTTTTATTTTATCTGTATAGGAAGGTGCAGCAGACTGTCTTTTCCTCTAATGAAGGCTACTGCAAAGAAATGTATACCACATGTTATGTGTTTCTTTACAGTGGGTCCCTTTGGTGGACGGGTGACTCGGCATCCATCCTGACTGTGGTCACTGTCGGGTGCATGCCTCCTGAGTTTAAGTGCTTGACAACAACTAAAACTACTTAGTCTAAGTTTGCATAATATGTCCTGCAGAAAAAGTCAAATTTTGTTTATGATGAGCAAACAAATTGGGGGTGTCTTCGCAATGTTTTGGGACTCTTTTTTTTCATCAAAAATGTATTTTAGTATCTGTATTTTTGGTAGCCTTTTTAATAATTTTCTATGGGCTGTTTCACACTGCGGTATTACCAACGTTCACTGGTCCCGTCAGGGCCTCCGTCCGAACTCCGCCCGCAAAACGGGTTTCGGACGCATGCGCCAATGGGGCCATTGACTGTAATAGAGTAAACGGAGTCACCGTGTGCTTTGTTTTGCACCATTTTTGGGCGTATACGCTTTATGCAAGCGGACACCCAGACATAGTAGACCGTGTCTGGGTGTCCGCCTACAGAAAGCAAATACGCCCGAAAATGCAAAATAGTGCAAGGCAGAGCATGGGGACTCCGTCTGCTCCATTACAGTCAACAGCCTCATTGGCGCATGTGTCTAAAACTCATTTTGCGGTGGGTTTGGACGGAAGCTTCAATGGGACCAGTGAACGTAGGTAATAATGCAATGTGAAAGTGGCCTTACATTACAGATATCAACCTATAGATCATGTGATATAATGAATATAATGATTCCTCTTAGAATCTCATGATTTGCAATTTAGAAAATGTAACAAAAATACGATAAAAAGAGAGGCATTTTAGTACCTGCAAAACTTCTTAATATTAGTAAATGTTTACACTACAGCACGCTGTTTTCATTTTAAAATAAAAAAAACAGAAAAAAAAAATACTACTCACCCAAAAAACAATAATAGAAATGTAAAACTCACGGCCAGTGTAGAGGCAGCGAGTGGGATTAGTGGACCTACTAGACCACTGGGGGACCGGGCTTACCTCTTAGTAGAGGGGGCTTAACTAAGTGCCTACTGCGAGGCGGACACCAGGTACCACTTCCAGGGCAGAGACCGGGACTGTAGCAGTTGACCCCCAGGGCAGGTGACGAACACAGGAATAGTCAGGTACAGGCAGGTATGGACAGAAATGGTGGGCACAGCAGGGATAGACAGGTATGGGAAGGCAGGTTCTAGAGATGGACACAGGGATAACGGGACAGAAGCTCAGGACCTGCCAACTAGCTATTTAGCAGACTGACTGACTGACTGACTAACTAACTAACTGAAGGCATTGTGCAGGCGCCTCCCCTTCTTGGAGGGTGCCTTAAATACACAGTGCCTCTCAGCTATAGACTTTAAGAGGAGGGCTGGTGTGTGTGCGCATGTTAGGTGCACTCCCAGGAACTCTATACAGCATGTACAGTGCCCGAGAGGGAAGGAAGGCAGGAAAGCACGTGGAAGCTCATATAGCAGCAGGGGATCATGAGACCCGGCCGGGGTGGTGAGTAGGTCCGGTGCTAAAAGAAAAAAGCAGCAATGTTTGAAGTTTAATTCACGTTTTTTGGACTTAAAGTCAACATTTTTGCTTATTTTCCTTTTATTATCTTTGTGTATGCCCATCGATAATTTTTATGTCTAATCATAGTATAGAGGATACCAGTAATACCATGTGATGCCCACACCTGACTTAGTGCACACCTGTGCTCTACGACATCCTGAACCTACTCTCGTAATGTGATCTTTAGCACTGAATCACCAAAAACACAGTTGTTTCAGTTGCTGATTATCAGAAAGAATTGCCGTGAAAGTGCAAGTCTTGCAGTCATTCATGGAACATTCTGTGGACACCACAACCATCTGCAAATTCTTTTTCTGGAATCAGCAATAGGAGTAAAACCTATGACTCAGTTTTTCGCTTCAGCAGATACATTATGGTTCAGTGTCCTGGATTTCCGAGTACTAGGAAAGCAGAAGGCAGAAAGCCTGCCCCACCCGGGTGAGCAGATACACCTTCTTACATAAAGTTTCTTCACCAAACTAAAGAAGCAGTAAAAGATGCAAGAAATAACTAAAGCTGTATGCCAAAAAAATAAGGCTTAACTGTAACAACACAACCACCACTGTTGTGTCTATTCAATACATGGTATTAGGTGGAGAAGTGACGAGCTCACAGATGGACGTGGATGTCTGTACACCTGTTGATAAAACTATGTTACTTATTTTTGGTTGTAATAACAGTCAGTTTAGGTGGTACCATGTCTTTGTACATATCTATATTACCTAGATAATGAGAGGGTCCCAGATTCCATATACATGGTCACACAATTGTCTTTGTATGTTGCATGCATCTCAATCAATTAAATAACATTTTCCTGTAAAGTTGACACCATAAATATGAAAAATGTCACGGTCCCCTTCTGTCCAGTTCAGCCATTTTTTACACCAAAATGGCAGATATTGGGCTATTATCTCTAAGCTCATATACAGTAAAATGCTGAATGGTAAATCTATCTTTGTGGAAATAAATGGGGTTATCTAAAGTTGTCTCAGTGTAAACTTACGTGTGAACTTATACAAATTATTTCACAAGTTTTCTGGAGTGAAAAAGTCACAAATTGTGTCGTTTGTAGATTTTGGCTAAAAATGTGCAACTTCAAAAATGGGTGGGAAAGTAGCTGTCGTTAACTAGACGAATCGGGCTAAGACCGGCGTCACACTTGCGTATGAAAAATCGGTCCGATTCTCATGCCGGAGAGCAGGACGATGTTTTTCTCACTTTTCATCAGTGTGCTGTCAGTGTGCCGTTCGTGTGACATCCTTTTTTCTCTCGCACCCATAGACTTGCATTGGAGAGTCTCGCATGAGAAACTCTAGAAATCGTAGCATGCTGCAATTTATTCCTCAGTCCAACTTGAGCTGAGGAAGAAAAAGCAGATTGGAGCTGCCTCATTGATTAACATTGGTCTGGGTGCAATGTGAGATTTTTTCACATTACACTCGTGCGAGTCAATTGTAAGTGTGATGCCTGTCTAAAGGCCCCATTACACGCGTCGATTTATTGTGCGTTCACATGTGCGATCGCACCAGCACCCATCGTTTGTGCGTTACAGGCATTTTGTTGCCCGTGTCGCACAAAGTTGGTAACCCCCGTCACACGTACTTACCTCCCAAACGACCTCGCTGTGGGCGGCGAACATCCTCTTCCTGAAGGGGGAGGTACAATCGGCGTCACAGCGAAGTCCCCCAATCGGCCGCCCAATAGAAGCGGAGGGGCGGAGATGAGCGGGATGTAACATCCCGCCCACCTCCTTCCTTCCGCATTGCCGGCGGCCGCAGGTAAACTACAGTTCATCGTTCCCGGGGTGTCACATGGAGCGATATGTGCGGCCTCAGGAACAATGAACAACCGGCCCACAGAAGGATGATCGATTTTTGAAAATGAGCGACGTGTCAACGAGCAACGATACGGTGAGTATTTTTGCTTGTTCACAGTCGCTCGTAGCTGTCACACGCTACGATATGTCAAACAATGCCGGATGTGCATCACTAATGACGTGACCCCGACGACATATCCCCCGATATATCGTAGCGTGTAACGGGGCCTTTAGACTGATTTATGCATTGCTACTTTTTAAAAGCTCACTTTGGTAGGAAAGGAATGGCATAAAAAGTGATGAACCAGCTTTGGATAGAAGTCTTGTACGTAAAAATGCATCAATTTTAGTAAACATCTTGCAACCACACAATACATTTTGAGTCATCAAAGGCAATGCAGCTGCAGAAAAAAAATTGCTTCAAAAACTCTTCATAATAAATTTAACCTTAAAGTGCATTTGTCAGTAGGATGAATCTTCCTAAGATGTCAATATAGGCATGAAGGTCATAGGAAGATGAATAAAATGATGCCTTGATATCTGCCATCCGATATCCTAGTCCAGAGAAATTCACCTTTTCTTAACATGTCAATGAGCTATAAAAGGGAACCTGTCAGGAGCAATATGCACCAAGGACCACGAGCAGTTCTGGATACATATTGTTAATTCCTGCCTAACTGACTATGTATACACTAGCATAGATAAAAAGATCTTTAGAAAAAGTATTTCTAAAGAGCTTTTATCATATGGTAATGAGTGCGGGGACTAGTCCCAAGGACGTTGCTTCCCTTGCTAGTTGGCCTCATTAGCATGTTAGTACACAGCGTCAGAGGATGATCTCACTCACCTCTCCGCTGCCATTGCCGCCCAATGCTGGATTTTGGCTCAGTGCCCATGACCCCGGAGTTTCAGTCACTCTTATAAACTTTACTCCAACAAAGGCAACCTAGCCAGAGAACAGACTGACTTTAAAAAAATTCTAAATGTACCCTTTAATGGTCATCTGTTAGTAGGAGCACCCTTGTTAAGCCATCTATATGAGCATGAAAGTCATAGAAAGTCAAAAACACGAAAAAAAAGTGTTACGAAAATTAGAAAAAAAAAAATAAATAAAAGACGCTTACTGTTTGTATGCAAAACTCTGGGGAAAAGGAGTGATTTCAGAAGCGGATGTTTTTGGCCATCTGAAAAACACACCGTGTGCACATAATTAGAGTCCGCAAAAGTTAAGTTCTTGGTTGATACTAACATTTTAGGCAGAACAATATTTATCTCCACTGGGAGCAGATTCCAAAAGAATAGTTATCAATAGAATTAAATGTCACTGTGTGTAAGATATTCATATGAGTAAAGAATTGACCTTTTCTAGGAATGCTGACGTCCTATATACCGAATCTATGTAGTCATTTTAAGGTCCATCACACTCCCCATTACATCTAATTATATCCTTTACCCATAAAAATCCAATTTCTCAGCTCTGCTTTAGTTTGGTCATTCTACAAAAACTCTGAAACTACCTAAAACAAGCAAAACAGAGAATTGAATGTTTTCGACACCTACACAAATATTTGTGTGATACCTCCACAGACAAGTTTTCTCTTGCCTCAACATTTTCATCTGTATCGTGTAATTTATTTGCATACGTTCCTCAGTTAAAGATTTCTTAGGTTGTTTTCACCTTTTGCTTTTTTTTTCCTGTTTTGTTTTTTTCTTCAGCCAAAACCTGATCGCTTGGAAGTGAAAAAAGCAGCTTCCAAAACTCAGGTTTTCCTGCTTTTTTGCTGCTTTTCTTGCTGTGTTTTTGTTGTTTTTTTCAAGCTGTGTTGTGTTGTTTTTAAGGATTCCAAAGTTCAGCTTTGCATCCACCTTACAAGCAAAGGGCATTGTGTTCTTAACACATTGGTTAGTTGCGTACTGAACACTTTGGTATGGCATTGAATACCTAGCACATTGGTAGGGCATTGTTTAAGTTCACACATTGGTAGAGCATTGTTTAAGTTCACATATTGGTAGGTCATTGAGTTGGTCCGGTTTTGTTTACTTTAATACTTCCCTAATATAATTAAAATTAATCTGCATTTGAAATCAGGAGAATACTTTATGGTTTATGCTTAGGAAAATGACAAAAATAAATGGGTTTCACATCCTTTTGTACCTTTGTTTTTTTCCCCCAAAACTACTGCAAAACTGATAGCAATGTTGTTAGAGAGTTTTTGCATTTCCTTATTGCTTTCTATAGGTAAAAAAAATCTGCAAAAACAGCAACAGAATTGACCTGCTGCAGATTTAAAAAATGAAGCAATTTTCCATGCATGAAATTTTTGAAAACTCATAGCTTTTGCTGGCACTGTATAAAGAAGCTTTTAATTTGTATACAAAAAATGCAGCAAAAATGCAACACGTGAAGATATCCTTATTCTGTTTTGCAGTATAAGGCTATGTGCAGATACTGCATTTTTGATGCATTTTCTTATGTGGTATTGAGTGCAATTTTGTCACAATACAGTAATGTATGCTAATCCTTATGCCAGCAAAGTCAATGAGAATCTTGCAGTTTTGTGCATGTTGCTTATTTTTCCCTTGCAGATTGGTGCGAAAATAAACTGCAGCATGTCAATTCTTTCAGCGTTTTTGTAGCATTTTTCCCATACTGTATAGTTCAGGATTCATACCAGAGACGGGGTAATAACCCCAAACATGCTTGTGAGAAATTCCAGGCTCCCAATGACCAGCAGTGACCTATGGGGGGTAGTTCTTAGAAAATTCTCAGAACGATACTCCATAGGAATCGCTGGATGTTGTGAAACATTACACTTTGGATTAATATATTTGTGAATGAAGAAGTGTGAGGGAGTCTTTATTCTTCAAATGGAATACGTCACAACTTTGAGGATTTATTTTGAAGTTATAAATTGGTGTTGATTTTACTCTATACTTGCCGGATTAGTAATGGGGGTGTCTGATAGATGACTATCCAATACTAACCCCTGGGCTTGATGTCAACTTACATCAACCCCAAAAGTATTACCCTGATTGCCACTGCACCACGGCAATCGGTAAGAGCTGGGTAAAGGGCCAGAATTTGTGCATCTAATGAGTGAGCCATTTCTGGGACAGCTGCAGGCTGCTATTTTTAGGCTGGGAGGGGCCAAATAGCCATGGACCTTCCCACCATGATATCAGCCCCCAACTGCCTTCTTTACATTGGCTAATGATCAAAAGTGGGGGCACCCCACACAGTTTTTTAAAATTATTTATTTAAATAATTTTAAAAATACTGCATGGGATCCCCTCTGTTTTTGATAACCAGCCAAGTTAAAGCTGACAGTTGAGGGCTGCACCAGCTGTCTGTTTTACCTGCACTGGTTATCAAAAATAGGCGGGAGCTTATGTAATTTTTTTTTTTAAATTTCAAATCCACATAGTTGCAAGGCCATTAGCCCTATTTTGCTTCCTTTTGCAGCCCCCTAGTCCTTTCTATGACCATATTTACAGCACAGAAGTTAGGGTTTCTATAGACTTATTATTACGGGGGGACTGGCGGATTAGGATAAGGATGTGTATTCCCGATCGCCAGTCAGGGTCCACCATGCTCCCAGATGGAAAAGGAGCTGCTGGCAACCCGAAGGTTAGGAAGAGAATACAGAGCTGGGTGGCTCTAAGATATCCCAGGAAACCTGGGAACCGGTCACCTGTGTAGGGACATGTCAGACCGGACGACAACCCGGTTAGCGTTTTGGTGCACTGGGTGCTACAACGACCATGTGGGCAGGGAACACGTCAGGCCGGGGGGTGACCAGGTAGCGTTGACCGTAAGACCACTGCAAAAGCGCCCTGTTGGCCACATGTGTAGGACACGTCAGGCCGAGTGGTCCTCCAATTAGCGTTTCTGGTCGCCTCTCGACTAGCCCCATGTGTGAAAGACACGTCAGGCCAGATGGTCACACCAGTAGTGTTAACCGGGAAGCCGATACGAGGGGAACAGGGTACACACACCCAGCCCAGGAACTCCTTGTTAACCCCACAAGGTCCTGGAGTACGCTGTCCGTGTGCGTAGGGGACACAACCGGACAGTAGGCACAGCAACTGCAGGCCAGTTAACTCCACTGGGCTGCACGGCAAAGCTGGAACGTCAAGAGGGAAGCACGGGGCCTGACCCTGATGTGCCGAGCCACGAATCTTGGTGTGACAGGCACCGTTCGTCTAACCTTACCTACCGCTTCCAGAACTAGTGGTTATGGCCGCACAGAGACTCCGTGCATGGAGGTGTGCACAAAGCAATGACATAAGAAGACTGCGCACCTCCATGTTGTCTCCAGCCCCTTTTATAACCTGGGTCCGTCCCAAACCAAGGGTGGACCACAATGGCATCTCCTAGGGCCAATTGAGGAGTGCCATATCATCAGTGATGTCACCAGCAGCCTATCCAGAACTGCCACGTCACTGATGACCTTATGGCAGCCACACCCCGAACACCTCACCAGTCATCGTCTGACGACCAATGGTGAGGTGGCAGGTCATAGGGGCGGGCCTCCGCGAGCCAGTACGGGGTGGCCACGTCATCAGGACACCTGATGCTCTCTGCCCTATCAATGCCTGCCACCTCACGGACATGCCCAGTGAGGTCCTTACTGGACCTAGCCTCTGATGTACTAAGTGCCTGAGCATGCTCAGTACCCCAAACAAGAGTCTCAGAAATCAGACTATCTGCCTGAGCATGCTTAGTAGGCACAACACAATACTTACACACGGCAAGAAGTCCAAATACCTGTGCAAAGAAGCTTTTCGCACTAAGTGTAGGAGCATGCTCAGTAGCCTGAACCGAGGACTTAGCCTCAGAAATGGCACTATCAGGCTGAGCATGCTCACTAGGCGAAAAACTGGACTTAGGCTCTGGCTGGGGTAAATCGGCACGCGCATGTGCACTAGCCGCCTCTCCACACTTAGACGTGGAGGAGGAAGCAGCCAGCTGGACGACCTGAGGCACGGCCAAAAATGTCAGCAGGCGCCTGGACGCAACAGGAACCGCAGCAGGCTGCTTGCGGCTATGGTGGAGCACTTATATTGGTTTCGGGGTACAGGTCTTTAACTAAAGTCCTGCCAACCCTGTGAACCCGAGCTGCCACGAGTCTGCTCACCTCCAATGACCTCCTTTAACTTTTCTCTTAACTCAACTATTAAAATGTGTAGCCTAAAATTAGGAATGAAGTGTTTATCTAAAGTACGTCATCCATCATCCAGTCACTGCCCAAAGGGTTTAAAAAAAGGTAACCATTACTCAATATATTTTTTTACAGGATGATGCAATATTATATCTATTTTATATATTGAGAAATCACATTAATTATTGAAATTCAAAAATAATTAAGGATGAACACATCTGTTGGTATAGGTGCACATTAAAATGGGGAAATCATTTTATTGCTTTTTTTGCTAAAAGATCCAACGTTTTCCACTTGTACTTGTTCTTCTACGTAATATTTTGGGACACACTACTATTCTGGGAACACAATGACCTAATGACAGAAAACGGAATGTATGAATTTTTTGGGAGGATTTCTTTGCGCAATAACAATCTCTTTCTTTATCGTCTTCTATTTCTGAATATATTTTTAAGCCCAATTGCTTCTTGTTAAAACCTAATGAAAGAACGTTCTGCCAACGTAGGAAGACATGCATCAGCGGATACAAAATAATGTAACACTTTTGCATTCTCAGGCCATATATACATATTACTTCTTACCTATGTACGTTCCATTATAGATTTCTTTACAAGAGTTTCGACCAAAAATTAAATCAATCAACGTTAAACTTCTTCGGAAGAAGAACTTCTGCTTTCTGCCTGACTTTCCCCCAATTTAAATTCAGTTGGTGAATAGCCGGTTCTTCTTGGTTCTAAATGTTGATAAAAAAAGGGTTTTCTTCATTCCTTCAATTTGATGTGACAGGACCCTGACATGAATAATGGAACTATTCCTTTCACAGGCAAATCAACTCAATTTACCATGCTTTTATTCTTCCGATGGCAGGCCTACAATCCTGTAAATTCCATGAAGTCCATTAAGTGAGAGATATCTTTAGAAATGATAGAAAATGTATAAAGTAAACTGATTACTTTTGTCAAAATACTTTAATTTAAATATAGCTATTTAGCATGCGTTCTCCTTTTTTTCCTAATCAGATGTTAATTTTTAAGTAGATTATTCAGGGACACTTATTCTTAAAATAGGCTATACCGGCATTGCCAACTATTCAGTAAAATGTTATATTTGGAATTAATTCTAATGCGTGTAGAATTTTACCCCGGTGATGTCAGCCCATTGAAGACACAAATAATCCATACTAACCATTTTGGCATGACATAATCATCCGTAAAATATTTCAAGTCTGTTTTGCTGGAGGCTGCGTTACTTTTTTCCATTTGATAATTATAGAACATTTTTAATAAAACCATTTTTATGTAGGGATGGTTTTTTTTTAATTTTTGTACAATACTGCTGTTGAAATGAAAGTTGAATATTTTTTTTTTTTACAAACTTTTCAAAAGTCATAATTTTTAAATTGGAAATACAGTAGATCTATTTACTGCATCAATTTTCCCACTTACTTTTCAAAAATGGCAAAAAGTAGCAAAGATGTGTTCCAAAATTTGAAAATTCTTTTGGACTTAAAGGGAACCTGTCAACAGATTCGGTGACTATAAGCTGTGGCCACCACCAGTGGGCTCTTATATACAGCATTCTAACATGCTGTATATAAGAGCCCAGGCTGCCGTGTAGAACATAAAAATGACTTTATAATACTTACTTAAAGGGTTGCTGCAGTGGAGTTGGGTCGTATGGGCATCTACGTTTTTCGGTGTTGGCGCCTCCTCTTTCGACCAACTTTGTCGTCTTTCTTCTGAAGCCGGGGGGCATGACACGTCTACGTCATCCACACTCACCGGCATTGAGGTCCTGCACAGGCAAACTTTGATCTGCCCTGAGCAGGGCAGATCAAAGTATTGAAGTGCGCCTATGCGTGACCGGCGAGTGTATATGACGTAGGACGAGTCAGGCACACAGGCTTCAGAAGGAGGATGAAGATGGCCGAAAGAGGAGGCGCCGGTACCTGAGAATGGAGACACCCATATGACCCAACTCCACCGCATCAACTGTTTAGGTAAGTATTATACAGTGATTTTTACGTTCTACACAGCGGCCCTGGCTCTTGTATACAGCATGTTAGAATACTGTATATAAGAGCCCACTGGTGGTGGCCGCAGCTTATAGGCCCCAAATCTGCTGACAGGTTCCCTTTAAACCTTGATTAAATTTAAATTTAAAACTTGCTAAATTAGCGCCATAGTTTCTTAAAAAAAAACACGAGAATAAGTGAAAAATAAGGTTTTTATGTTGCTTTTGTCTCATTAAAAATTTTTTAGCTATTTTTGCAATAAAAAAAAAAATTAGAAATCAGGGACTGTAGATTAAATTACTGAAAATGGCAAATTCATGCTTGATTTTTCAATTGGGATAAAACCACCACCTGACTCTCATTCTCCCAATATGTGCTATTGGAAGACATTCCTATATACATCAGTTAGTTGATGGATCATAACAAACTGTGTGATTTTCAGACATTTAGCTCATGCATTTGACCACCATATGTATAATTATCTTTGTATTTTTATCATCAGTTATAAAGAGACTTACCCAAATTATTTATAAATGTCAAGGAAAAGTAGAATATTCTTTGCTGGGATATGATTTCTTCAAGTTGCAAACTCAAAACCTGAGGGTGCACTAATGAGAAATTCTGATGACTATTGATGAGCGAGCACTAAAATACTTAAGTGCTCGATACTTGAATTGAGCAGGCCAGAGCTCGAGTAATGAGTATAATAGAAGTAAATGGGAACCTCGAGCATTTTTCAAGAAGACCCTAACACTAGGACTGGGGGGGGGGGCAGGAAATTTACTGAAATGGATGGGAACATCACTCCAATGTAATGGGAATAGCAACGGAGAATATTTGCACGCATGTCTAACTCCCTGATCGTTGCTGGAAATTAAGTAAACAAATAATCTAAAATAATGTTGTGGCATCCCCCCAGTTTTGATTACCAGCCATGTTAAAGCAGACAGCTGGGTGCTGATATTATCAGACTGGAAGTCCATGGTTATTTGGCCCCTCCCAGCCTAAAAATAGCAGCCTGCAGACACCCCAGAATTGGCACATTACAATTCTGGTGCTTTGCCCCATTCTTCTCGATTACCCCATTACGTTGGCAATCGGGGTAATATTTTTGGGGGGGTTGATGTCAGCTGGCATCAAGCCCAGGGGTTAGAAAAGGAGAAAGATAGAGATCAGACACCTTTGCATTTACATAACTATTTTTTTTCCACAAAACTAAACACAACAGGTGTAAATAAAATGAGTGTGAATGCACAAGATGCAATTGCTACAAAATTTCTAGATTTACAATCCTCGAGGATTCACAGGCTCAAGATAGAACAGTTTTTGTTTAACTAGTTGATTTGGTAGTGCAATAATATATCACATATCGTTCACTATGATACGCACAATAGATTTAACTATTCAACAATAAGTAGAGATGAAAGTTTTCACGTCTCTGTGAGTTTGAAAATTTTTCCATTTGAGTCACGAGAATCGCAAATGCCTGTCTCCATTTCACTCGTAAAAGTAGATTCCATCAGCCAGAGTGTGGGTACATTACATACAGCGTGGTCTCATGGGCTTATTCACAATGCCTTGCAGCTCTCACATCACCTGGTCTGGAGAAACTAAGGCAGAAAACAAGTGCAATAGGGTCAACAGGTTAAAACTAGGGGTAAGGATGAGATTAGTATCTCCTCACCTGGGAAAACTGTGTGTGGCACATTACTGATGCGTGTGTAATAGGCTGCTGCAAATCCAGGAGTGATGCACAAGAGATAGGAAACTATTGGGAAAATCTGCGGTTCTTCTGCGCTGCCTCAATGGATGAAAAGGGCTCCAAAGGGATGAAGTTGAAAATGTTGTTTCAGTCGACTCATTTCAAAGCAATATCACCCCTTAATTAGTACAAAGCCATAGAAGTTAATCAGTGGAAAAAGTAAGAGTCTGCAATTTTTACATATCTGTTCCAATGTTTGGTTACATTCATATCCCAATTATATTCTCAAAAGAGTATACCTTTTCTTTCAAAAATAGTGAGTGATGTTACCTGAAGATGGGGCAGCTGTCAGGATCAATTTAATTGGGAGCACCAGCAGTAGTTGAAGAACGGAGATGCTGCCCCAAAAAAGAGGCAATATCTTTATATGAAGTGGCTCAATTTTCTGTCACCCATCATGTAGCTATGGCTATAAGTGTTCTTTTACTTGTTACTTTATTAGATGCTTTTTTTTGTTATTGTCCAAAATCATATTAGCAAATTTTAAACACACATTATTTTTTCAGGACCACCACCAACATTCGGGAGCAGGACACATCATCTGAGTCTGAGTAGGACGAAAGCAGGACCATCTTCGGGCACCACCACCCAGGTTCTGGCCAAGAAGAGCAGGCGCACAGCAGTAGTCCTTCTGTGGCCTTAGACACATCCACCCCTGGTGCAGCACGCCAAAGAAGGGAGGCCCTCACAAAACATGAAACGTACTGCGGTACTGTAGAAAGTAGAGTACTCGACCCTCTATTTCGCACTGGGAACGATGATGAAACAAGGTTTTTAGCCGAAACATTGTCTTCTTCATGAGGTTCTGGCCGAGCTGAAAATAAGGACAAAATTGGCCATGCTCCTGATGCTGAACACTGTAATGCCTCCAAATGACTAGTAGGAATTCCTTGAGTTATTTGAGAGGAGGCAGTTTTGATGATGCACCAATCCATCCTCCATCACTTCCGTAGGCTCCCAGACAGCACCAGCACCAGCAAAATACTCATATGGGCCTGCTGCAGGACATTCAGAGTAAATGGCTTTTCGCTAACCAGAGTAAGACTGGCACCCAGGGTCACATTAACAGCATTACAGCGGTGGCATCATCACACACTGGTGCCACACAGAGTTACCCCATTACCCAGCATGTGGCCTAATCTGCAGGGGACCTATGCCCCTCCACAGTACTACCCATACCATTCCACTTACACCTATCGGCTCTCAGAATCTTTGGATGTGACACCTTTACACCTACCTATCCACCATCATCCTTCCAACAGTCCCACCAACAAGCCAGAGGAGTGGATGGATCTAAAATCTTCTATGCTTCCTGGGCTCCGCAATGGCTGAGTACCATGACCCATAGTCACGGGAGAGCACCCAGTGAAAAAGAATCTTCTCAGTCATCTCAAAAAAACAAAGAAGTATTACTGGTCATATCTGGTTGGGAAAATCAAACTAAACCCTATGTACATGCTCATTGCATTGGCCCACGGGTAGGTTGTTTTTATAGGGTTAGCAATCAATCAGCACCTTGAGTTGTATGGATTTTTTATTATAGAAATATGTTGAAAAAACGCATAGCTTACGGATTGCACACACGTCACATGGGTGTAATATGGATGCAAGGCGAGAAAAAAATGCACACTCAAATAACACTTGCATAAGATATGGAATGACATATGTGTAGCACCCACAGGGCAGGGGTTAAATACTCGTCGCCGGGCCGGTGATGTCGGGTGTGGGATGTCAAGGGTGGCCCTGCCCAGCTTTGTAACCCCGAGGTGTACAATAAAAGGGAGGAGGATGAGATGGGATGAGGACGAAGGGGGTCGAGGATGTTGGGAGTAGTAGTTGTCTCGTGACACCACCTGTAGTATGGGGCTAGGGATTAGCCGCCGCTGCGGGTGATGTCCTTCAGGGCTGGTGGTGTCGCTGCAAGGATGATTCTGCTCAGCACAGGTGGAGCAGGCCCCGGGGAGGATGATGAGGGCTGTAATGGCCGTTGGCGCCGAAGCAAGGGGCACCGGCAATAAGAGACTAAGTCAGCTGCTGTGGTTCCAGGTCTTTTTACTCACAGCTCAAGTTCTGCTCTCAGAGAAGTGGTCTCTGCCGCCATGGTCCCCAGCCAATCTCGGATCCTTTTGGAGGTCAGAACCGGTACGGTAGCCTGTGGGCCCTTCTTTGCACTTTTAAGGATGGATACCCATGGCTTGAAGCTACTTAGGGACCTCTGTTCTTGTAGTATTAGTTCCCGTCCAGTGTGCAGGTGACGCGGATCCGTGGTGGGGCCTGACCTTGATCACCACTCTAGACCCTCTGTGCCACTGTGCTCTGGGATCTTGTGGTAGCCAGAGGGACATACAGTCCCCCTGTCCTGCAGATTCTGATGATGTAACGTAAAGTCTGTTCCACCCTAGGGCTCTGCACCCTGAACTGCGCCGGTCCCGAGGGAGCAACAAAGCTCTCACCTCGGCGACCGTATTGTCTCCTATGTCCCACAGGAGCTACTGAAAACCCATCATCTCCTTTCCTGCTGGAGAACTCCTCACCTCTGTGTCAGCTCCTAACTCCCCCTGATGGCCGCTCCTCCCCCGTTTCCCTGTCCCTAGTGGGTGGTTTCCCTCCGTGTTTGGTGACAACCTTAAGACCGGACCCTAGCCCGGTCCCCAATGGGGAGGGCAACCTGACTGTATGTATGAGTTTGTGTACTGTGGACTGGTACTGACCTCCTCTGGATCCAGGATGAGTACCGCACCTTAAATGAGGTGCAGTACTCTATGGTGACTGAAGCCTCAGGGGTGCCACATATGCATAACACTTATCCAACTTTTTGGGATGAACACTAGAGCAATTTTTTTTATACGCAGATGTGTGTGAACCTTTAAAGTGAGGGAAAGGAAGGCAGTGACTGGTCTAATATTTTACAGTATAGGAATATGAGGTTAGAATTCACAGCTTATCATTACAGATTAGGAAAGAAAAATACCTTAATCTGATTGTGATGTGCTACTGCAGTACTGAAGCATGTTTAAAATGGGAGTGGCAGACTGAACATGTGAATAAAAATACAAAGATGCAAAAAATATACTGTAGGTAGGTACTGGACCTGCAGAGTTGGTATCACTGTGCATTGATTGAGCTGTAAAATACTTCAGTACAGCACCTTAACAGCATTTTCTTTACTCTTGATGCACCACAAACATGGAGGGACGTTTTATACAGCTCTGACACAAATGTTGCTAGTGTTGAAAAATAATGGAAACAAGCCTTGCTTTGTAATTTTGAGAATAGCAAACCTGTTGCAGATCCAAAAAAGGGCAAATATTTTTCACTCCAATTGGAGAAGCCATTGCTTCTTCATTTTTAAAAAAAAAGCTAACCTGTTTCTGCTTGCTAAATAAAGGGATACTTTTAAGTTGGCTTTTAAAAAAAGCTACTGATTTTTCATTCTCCAAAGAACAAAGCACTTGCTACTCCTCAAACAGGGATCATTTTTGCACCATCTCTTTTGAAAAAAATAATGGCTTCCTGAATTTGTATAAACACCAGTATCTATCTTCAAAAAGGGATTAACCAAAATCCCACAATGTCTGTCTGCTATTTCATCCTTCTTTTCTGCTTGATTTCTAAAACTGAACATGGAAAAAACATAGGTAATTCATCATCTTTCCCCCACCTCACTCTACCATTCCACCTGACTTATCCATCAAAGTCAATGGCTGCTCACTCTCCCCAGTCCTGCGTGCTCACTGCCTGTATGTAACCCTTGACTCCACTCTCTCCTTCAAGCCACATATCCAAGCTGTTTCCACCACCTGCTGACTCCAACTCAAAAATATTTACCAGATCCATACATTCCTTGACCAAGAATCTGCAAAAACACTAGGGCATGCCCTCATTATCTCCCACCTGGACTACTGTAACCTCCTGCTCTGTGGCCTTCCTTCTAACACTCTTACTCCCTTCCAATCTATCATAAATTGTGATGCCTGACTAATCCACCTGTGCCCCTGCTATACCATGGCCTCTCCTCTTTGCCAATCTCTTCACTGGCTTCCCATTGCATAAAAAAGACTCCGTTTCAAAACACAAACCATGACATACAAAGCCACTTACAATCTGTCTCCCCCATACATTTGTGACCTAGTCTCCTGATACTTCGCTGCACGCAACTTCCAATCTTCACAATATCTCATTCTATACTCCCCTCTCATCTCTTCTTCCCACAATCGCATACAAGATTTCTTCCATGCATCCCCTATACTCTGGAACTCTCTACCCCAACACATCAGACTCTCTCCCACCGTGGAAATCTTCAAAAGGAACCTGAAGATCCACCTCTTCCGACAAGCCTACAACCTGCAGTAACCATCAGTCCACCATAGCGTTGCATGACCCACTCTACCCTCACCTACTGTATCCTTACCCTTTCCTGTAGACTGTGAACCCTCGCGGGCAGGGTCCTTTCTTCTCCTGGACCAGTCTGTGCTTTGAAATATTGTTGATTATTGTACTTGTCTATGTATAACCCTATTCACATGTAAAGCGCCATGGAACAAATGGCACTATAATAATAAATAATAGTAATAAATCTGGCAGGGAGTATGCATATAGCGTAAACGGAACTAAACAGAACATTTCTGGGGGAGGGTGGGAGAGATTTTTCCATTTTTTTTGGTGCACACTACATTTGATCACACTGCTTTTACCCCCAGTGAGAGCCATTCAAACACTACAAGCGACTCGCACTGGGCTGAGCATCAAGTGTACCCGAGCATAGCGATACTTGATCAAGTAGTTAATATAAGTAAAGCACCCGAACTCTGAACGCAAACACTGTTTTTTGTAAAGTCTTAAAGGAAAAATAACAGTTTTTCTTAGACATAGGGATGTCAAACTACATTGAATAAAAATTTAGTATTCATCCATCATTCAACTTGGATATAATCTTCTTTATGTTCAAAAGTCCCCATTTGCCATAGAACACGTAAATACAAGTAAATGATTTGTCACGAAAATTGTAAATTCTTCAGTATTACACCTTCACAATTTGGATTTGAACTTAGTAATGTCTTCCAACTTTATTAAAAATATGAGGATGAGAGGTTGCTTTTCCTCTGTCTCGTTTTCTAAATTATGTTCCAAATAAGATGTTTTAACAGATTGAGTTTTCTAAATCATTATATTTTAGAAACGTTGGAAATAAAATGATTGCATTCTGAAGGTTTGAGATGACAAAGTTAGAAATTTTAAAGTACCTATTTTTAAGAGTGATGAAATGTCCCTGAATTTGGAACTCACATGTGTGTGTCATCCTTGTGTCTTCTCTAGTGTTTAGTGGGGTTGATGAAGAGCTCATCCCACCCATTCCCTATTTAGGGTCCAACACTAGGGATACCTAGGGTCAGGTATCTGGTTTGGTGCATAGGTGTGGAACCTATCTAGGGTGGTGAGGGACCCCAGGGACCAGCGGTAGGTTTGGTCAGGGGTCTATCTCTCCCTTCCTCAGACACATGGTTTCTCTTCCCTTTCACCAATTGCTTGGTACTTCCTCGTACCTAGCGTGACACTTATCACTCATCGAGAGAATAGTTTATTGAAAGACCCCTCCAAGGCAATAACTAGAGCAATGATGTGGTCAAACGACCTGCCTAATATTGTATAAGTTACCCTCATGCCGATGCAACAAGTCTGGTCTATCTAGGCATAAGCACCGCAAGACCCCCAAAGACCCCTACCTGCACGCAACCTTAGATCCTCACAAGATCTCCTTCTCTGCTCCTCTCTTATTTCCTCTTCCCACAATCGTGTACAAGATTTCTCCCGTGCATCCCCCATACTCTGGAACGCTCTACCTCAGCACATCAGACTCTCCCCTACCGTGGAAAGCTTCAAGAGGAACCTCAAGACCCACCTCTTCCAACAAGCCTACAACCTACAATAGCCCTCAGCCCAGTAGACCACTGCGCAACCAGCTCTGTCCTCACCTATTGTACCATCACCCATTCCCTGTAGACTGTGAGCCCTCGCGGGCAGGGTCCTCTCTCCTCCTATACCAGTCTGTCTTGTACTGTTAATGATTGTTGTACGTATACCCTCTTTCACTTGTAAAGCGCCATGGAATAAATGGCGCTATAATAATAAATAATAATAATAATAATAATAAATGTGTTCTGTGTTATCTGGGACCAAGAAGTTAGTAATAGTTCTTTTCTGTAAGTTACTTCGTTGGGCATTAATGGGAAACTGTCACCATGAAAATGCAGTCCAAATTGGAGGCACCATGTTATACAGCAACAGGATTTGAGTAGATTCATATATAGTTTTGTGATTAAAGATTCAGTATAACTTGTGTTTCATCATTTAAACATCTCTTATTTCTGGGACTTGGCATCCATTGGGCGGTCCGGTCAGTGACTGGCAGCATTCTTTGTATAAGAGTGCACATAGAGATCAGTCACTGATTGAACTGCTCACTGGACTGAAAATCTCCAAAAGTGCAGAGACTTAAATTATTAAAACATACATTATACTGAATCTTTTCTCACAAAACTATATATCTATCTACTCCACTCCACTCGCTCTATAACATGGTGCCTGCAGATTGGACTTCATTTTTCTGGTGACAGATCTCCTTTAATGAATTGAACTGGTACATATAAAACATTCCAGAGATGCCTAACTGTATTAATGTTTGGGGAATTTTGAGTACAGGTTTCACACAGTGACTACCGGGGTCCCGCCAGGTATAATGGGGACTTCCAGCAAGTGCCCAACACACAGGGTATACCGGGAACACGATAAAATGGTGGGCTCTGGTGCTATTGAGCAGAGAGCAAGGTCACCTCCTAACACTCAACTGAGGCTGATCCCCACACTCTCCAACCTTCTTAAATGGGTCCTTACCCCCCATGCACCGATCACATGCCTAGACCCTCACTGGCCCTGAACTTTTCCCTGACCTAGTGCAGGTCAGTCTAGCCTAGCCACGCTACTCTCACTACTAACATAAGACAAGATAGGGCAGGAAAGACAAACAGGGGGGAAAGATACAACAAATAAAACTGTGGGAGGAACTTGTCAGCTGCAACTGAAGTGAAACCTCAGCTTCCTACAGAGACTGGTTCCTTCTAAGTGGACAGCATACGTGTGAGCTATAGCTGACATAGTAAGGAGTGAAGAGTGGCTACTTATAGCAAAAGAGAGTGGCTGCAGCTGAGGTTTTATCTACCTGTTAGATCACTGCAGGATAGAAAGGAACCTTAACCCCTTCAATGCCAGATGGCGTTAAATACGCTCCAACTCAAGGTAAATAGCAAGTGGGCACTAAAGCGGATCTGTGATTCACAATATGCTGTGACCTTCTGATCCCATATTCCTCCGAGGCCACATGAGGTCATGACGCACTCGGGACAACAAGTAAACATCTTTAAGGCCCCTTTCACATTGCGTTTCAGTGGCTCCATCGGGGCATACGTCCAAAATCCCGCCCCTTCCCCCACAAAACGAGTTTCGGACGTATGCGCTGACAGGACCCTTGAGTATAATGGAGCAGACAGAGCAAGCGTATGCTCTGTCTTGCACCATTTTCAGGAGTATCTGCTTTCTGCAGGTGGATGCCCAGACGTAGCAGACTACGTTTGGGTGTCCGCCTGCAAAAAGCACATACACCAGAAAATCGTGCAAGACAGAGCATACAAACTTGCTCTGTCTGCTCCATTATACTCAATGGCCCTGTCAGCGCATATATCCGAAACTCGTTTTGTGGAGGGAGGGGCGGAATTTCGGACGTATGCCCCGATGGAGCCACTGAAACGCAATGTGAAAGGAGCCTAACTTCCTGTCATGTTCTTTACATCAATCCTCAGCAATTTTTGCAGTGTGACAAGTCTTATGAAAACTTTATTTAATACACAGACACCTGAATAATAAAATCTAATATAACTTCTTTCAGCATTCGATGTGTCCACCTTTTTCACTGACTGTACTGCTGCTTCCACTCTTCTTGGGAAACTGTGTTTTTAGTTTTTTATCCGAATCTGCAGACATGTTTTATCACACTTTTTGTAAAAATCTATAAAGCTCCCATGGTCAATCATAGATGCTTTATGTATTTTCCACTTTTTACAATCCAAGAATTTCTGTCTTGTGGTGTTTTGTTGTAATCTCCTTAGGTGTCTTGGTGTTTTCAGACTCTGTTCATACTGGAAAGTCTGACATGACACCTGGTGCTGTTGAGTTACTCTGTCAGAGCAGAGCATCAACCTGTTTTGTGTTCACTGGTGATTAGTTTAGCAGGAGTTAATTCCTGTTGGCTTGTGAGTTGCTGTAGGTGTCACAGGTTGCTGAAGACCTATGACAGCCACCTCCACTGTTTAAAAGATGGTGGAACCTAGTCCCTTATGACAATTATAGCTCTTTCTTTGCTCCAGCGATTCCAATCTTTGTGCATGGTGATCCAGTAGTTGGTGACTGTTGAGTGCTATTTGGTGTGCGGTGGAAATACCCTTGGTGTTTCTTTATTTCCTACCTTGTACTTTATTTCTCCCTGAGCACGTATTGTCTTTTCCTCTGTGTGCTTGCAGTCAGTATGTTTGAGTCTTGGTTTTCCACTGTCTGTCGGTATTTGTGGGATTCGTTACTCCTGTCCCAGTCCTCCCCGTGGCTGGTGGAGTGGGGGTGTTAGACCAGGGCTATTCAGGAGTTAAGGCTACACTGGCAGTCCTGACTTCGCCACCATCTGGCATACCTCTGGAATAAGAGACAGTTTAGGGTCCTAGTCTGAGGGCCAGTTTAAGGGGTACTTTGCATGCTACGACATCGCTAGCCGATGATAGCGATGCCGAGTGCGATAGTACCCGCCCCCATTGCACATGCGATATCTTGTGATAGCTGCCGTAGCGAACATTATCGCTACGGCAGCTTCACACGCACTTACCTGTTCTGCAACGTCGCTCTGGCCGGCGACTCGCCTCCTTACTAAGGGGGCGGGTCGTGCGGCGTCACACGGCAGGCGGCCAATAGAAGCAGAGGGGCGGAGATAAGCGGGACGTAAACATCCCGCCCACCTCCTTCCTTTCGCATAGCCGGTGGATGCAGGTAGGAGATGTTCCTCGCTCCTGCGGCTTCACACACAGCGATGTGTGCTGCCGCAGGAACGAGGAACAACATCGTATCTCCTATTGGTGCGACATTTAGGAAATGTCCGACACTGCACAGATCACCGATTTACGACACTTTTGCGATCGTTTATCGGCGCATCTAGGTTTTACACGTTGCGACGTCGTTACTGGCGCCGGATGTGCGTCACTTTCTATTTGACCCCGACGATATCGCAGTAGCGATGTCGCAACGTGCAAAGTACCTCTAAGTCCCCCAACTTAGTTGTCCCCCATAACGTAGTTATTGCATGACAAATTCCCAACAAATATAGAGCGGTTGTCCCTCGGCTCTGAAATCGCCAATCCATTCTGATAATACGGGCAGCTTTTTTTGTCTAATAACCATATCTTGATCAGAAGTGAGCTGTGTGTCATTATTAATTTATTCAAATAAACATTTTCTGTAGAGGGTTTTATATATGTATTTGATTGCTCTTATCAGATTTCATGACCCTTTGAATCAGAAAACAAAGAGCACTTCAAAAGGTCCCTTTCTTGAAATCCACCATGTTTTAATCATGGTTAGACCAAATTCAATGGTTTTTTCATAGCTTTGGCAGCGTATATAGTGTATTATTTTACTTCCAAAGATTTAACAATTAGGCTCCTCGGGCTTCAAACATGTCTAGTTTTGTTCTCTTATATTTGTTTTCTTTTTGCGTCCTTATCACAGTAGTTGTTTCTTGACAGATACACGTCATTTCAGAATGTTGAATGTCTTCTTCCAGTACAATGATAGTACTGCAAATTTTTTTCCACCTTTTTTTTCTCGTACCCCTTCGCATCATCTGATGAGAAATTACATAATTGTATGTCTGTCAAGTTGAATTAGAGAAAGTACAAATTAGTAGACAAAAGAGTAGCACTTATTTCACCTCGTATATATCTTTGACCCCTAACAGTCACAGTAAAAATATTTATACTTCTGTGAAAAAAAAAAAAACTTTAAAAATTCCTGCATTATTTCTACTGGAAATATCTAAATAATTTGGCGATCTAGGCATTATAAGGAACTTATTTACCAAAATATAAGTGAAAAATAAACTGAAAGTCCCTATTTAACTGGCTATTATCTTCTTAGTAGTATAATTATTCTTAGCCATAATAATCAGCAAAAAATGTTCCCCCCTCTGTGTTCCAATGGTGATCTCTATTTTTCCGTAACTTTATCTGTATGATACTCCCTTATAGTATCAATTTGACTTAAATATACTGAGTAACTGTCGCGGGCGGGGAGGAGGGTGCCAGCACTGCGCTCATCCCTCTGCTCGGGTCCGGCTGCGGCTGCTCAGTGGTGGCTCGAGCTGTGGGCCGGATCCCGGGGGGTTCTCGAGCGGCGCTCCTCGCCCGTGAGTGAAAGGGGATTTGGGTGTTGGGATATTGTCCGTGACGCCACCCACGGTCGTGATGATGTCACCACCGCTGCTCTATATGGGGATCCCGGGAATGATGGTGTGTAGCAGCGAGTTGTTGTGTTGCCCCTCCGTGGGTAGGGGTTGGTGATCCCGGGGCCCGGTGATGAGGTGGGAGATGCAGGGCCCGGTGGGCGCAGGGACGCGGGGGCAGCGCTGTGCCTTGCGGCACTGTGGTACTCACTCAGCCTGAGACGTTGACACAGTTTTACGGTAAACCACACGGCTGGAAAGACGGTTCCCACGGACGGCTGCACTTGCGGTCCCAGAAGGTGACGGTGATGTCCCTTTTCCTGCACCTAATGTCTTGGATGGTTTCGATGGGTCCCCACCGGTAACCCGCTCCCCGGCTTCAAGCTGGACCGGAGGAGCTCTACTCTTTGCCCGCAGGCGCTGGCCCTTAGAAACTGGTGCCCTGGCGGTGGCGGTGTCTCTACTGTAATGGTTGAGCTGTTGCCTTCAATCGGGACTTGGTTGTTGGGGGATCTGCGTCCCCTTCACTGACGGATTCGGCAAATTTGGCGACTCCTAGCCTTGCCGGGGTCCGAGAGGCCCCTGCCCTGGTGCTGACTGTCCTTTGCACGCTGCTCCAGACCGCCGGGTCACCACCCGTCCGCGGTCCTTCCAGGAACTCCCGAACAGTCACCCCTTCAGACAGTCACCGTCGTCTGCTGACCTTGCTGACCCTGTCCTGCACACAGCTGGACTCACTTCAGGCTTTCTTTCTGTCACCTTTCACCTTCCTTCAGCTTCTCTTACTCCTCCTTTACCACTTCACTTTGCTTCCTTTCACTTTCACTGTTTACTCAAGCTCTCCCTGAGCTAAACTTCACTTCCTTTCTCTTTCAACTCTAACACTCATCTGCCTGGTTTTCCCGCCTCCAGAGCTGTGAACTCCTCGGTGGGCGGAGCCAACCACCTGGCCCACCCCCTGGTGTGAACATCAGTCTCTGGAGGAAGGCAACAAGGATTTTGGTTAGCTGTGATGTTCCTAACTGGGGTGTAGGGTGTGATGGTGCAATGACCTGTGACCCCTGGCTTGCCCAGGGCGTCACATAACATTTAAGATTTGTTTTTGTAATGGAAAACACAATTACTCCATTATTTTTTGGCACTTGACATGTATAGAAAGAATATTAGACAATTAAAATATAACTTTCACTTAAAGGGAACCTGTCACCAGATTTGTCCCCTATAAATTGCGGCCACCACCAGTGAGCCCTTATATCCAGTATTCAAGAATACTGTGTATAAGAGCCCAGGCCACTGAGTAGAATGTAAAAAACACTTTCATAATACTCACCTAAGGGGCAGTCCGATGGGTGTCACTCCTCTCCGGTCCGGCGCCTCCTCTTTCCGGTCCGGCACCTCCTCTCTACAGTGCTCTCCGTCCTCCTTCTTCTGAGGCCCATGTGTTTGACACATCCTACATCATGCACACAAGCCGGCATTGAGGTCCTGCTTAGGCTCACTATGCTCGGGGCATATCAAAGTATTGTAGTGCGCATGCGCGGGCAGCATTTAACCTTTCCTAGCGCCTGTGTAATACAGTACTTTGATCTGCCTTGCTGAGAGCAGATCAGAATGCGCCTGCGCAGGATCGCAGTGTCGGCTTGTGTGGATGACGTAGACGCGTGAGAGAGAGGAGGCGCCGGACCTGAGAGCATCAACACCTATGAGACCGGACTAGACCGTCCCCCTAGGTGAGTATTATAAAAGTGGTTTTTACATTATACACTGCGGCCTGGGCTCTTATATACAATATTTGGGAATGCTGTATGTAAGAGCTCAATGGTGGTGGCAGTAGCTTATAGTCGCCAAATCTGGTGACAGGTTTCCTTTAATATTGGTAAAACACAGAGATAGCTACTAGTATACAAGAAAACGTTAAAATACTTTGATATGAATAAATGAGCATATTGTCACGGATGACTTACGTTGTTAGGTGACTTGTGACAGGTTTGGGCGCAGAGTCTAACTTTGCCTTGTGAGACTCTGGAGATTAAACGTATTTTGCTTTGTTTTGGTGCATTAAGGGTTAATTTCCATTTTCCTTGCAGGTAGCTCCTGATTACTCCTCTCCTCAGGTACATTCGGTTGTTAACCACTCCCATCCCCTATATATGGTCACATTTTCCAGTAGAGGGCGCCGGTTATTCTAAATCCATTCTGAAGTTAGGCCTGGAGGTGGAAGGAGCTGCTGGAACCCTTGTAGTCAGAAGTGGTATAGACTTCAGTCTGGATCCAAAAGAGCGCAGTCCTGCACCACCCGTAAAAGCCTGCCACACCTGGGATCACTGGAGGATAAGGAATATAGCACTAGGCGTCCTTATTGGAAACCGGATCAGCGTGCTGGTCCAAACAGCGAGAGTCAATTCCATTAATCCATATAGAAGAAGAAATAGACCGCACCAATGCTGATATCTTTTTCCGGATCTTTATTCCATAACCAAGGTTAAAAGGTGCAAATGGAACAGCGGGTGGAGGAAACCTGGATGCGGCCCCTCACTATGGACGACGGCCGTTTCGCCTGTAATTAGGCTTCCACGGGACCCGTGGAAGCCTAATTACAGGCGAAACGGCCGTCGTCCATAGTGAGGGGCCGCATCCAGGTTTCCTCCACCCGCTGTTCCATTTGCACCTTTTAACCTTGGTTATGGAATAAAGATCCGGAAAAAGATATCAGCATTGGTGCGGTCTATTTCTTCTTCTATATGGATTAATAGACTTCAGTCTGACTGCAGCCTTCACCACTTCTAGATAGATTGGAGAAAGGAGCGCATGTCAAGGATTTTCGGGGATGTTATAGTCGGGAAAGGTGGAGCCGCTCACCTGGCATGGTTGTGCACCCCTGCACAACTGCGGTAATAGCATGGATGAACTCCTGTTACAGGTGCCAGGACGCTGGTCCTGGTAAGTCTGTCTGTGAAGACTGGAGCTTCACGGAGCGGTCAGAGGACCGATCACCGGGGAGCCTGCACGCCGCTGAACCTACTTGTGATAATTGCTTACAACCAAAAGCAGCTCCTGCCGTGAATCCCACAAGGGAAAATGGATCAACGAAAAAGTGAAAACATGGTCCGGAGGAGCGCTAGAGAAGCCAGGTTAAATGGTGAGTTTAAAAAATATTTTTCTTTTATTTAATAACTGGCCACAACGCGTTTTGATATGTAAAATATCTTCATCAGGTGGATCGACCTGATGAAGATATTTTACATATCGAAACACGTTGTGCAGGTTATTAAATAAAAGAAAAATATTTTTTAAAACTCACCATTTAACCTGGCTTCTCTAGCGCTCCTTCGGACCGTGTTTTCACTTTTTCCTTTACCGCTTCTGTCCCAGAGTCCCAGCTCTGAAGCCCATTTCTATATTAAAAATTAATTAACTTTCTAATATAGAAATAAGTGCCCTATATTACGTATTATGAGTGCCACTGACTGGCAATAATAGGATGTCGAACATGACAGACATGGCGTCCATTATATGGTACCCAACCTCCATGTCAAAACTTCAAAACCCAATGATCAGGTTGTGCTGGGGGTAGGTTTACAAATGAAGGCTTAGGAATACTGGGAAGATACAATGCCTTGGAAAAGTATTTACTGTATATCCAGTGAACCTTTCCAGATTTTTTCATATTACACCAACAAACATAAATGTATTTTATTGGGATGGGTTTTTATGTGATATACCAACACAAGTTAGCAATTATTTGTGAAATGTAAAGAAAATAATACATGGTTTTAAAAAAAAAATTATAATATAAATCTGAAAAAGGTAATGTGCAATTCAAATCACCCCTTATAGTTTGATAACCCTAAATAAAATCCTAAGTGACCAATTGCCTCCAGAAGTCACCTAATTAGTAAATTGAGTCCACCTATGCATAATTTATTCAAAGTATAACTTCAGCTGTCCTGCGAAGAGGTTTGTTTAAGAACATTAGGGATGAAATACAATCATGAAAACCAAGAAACACACCATACAAGTCAAGGATAAAGTTGTGGAAAAGAGTAAATCAGGGTTAGGTTATAAAAGTTATAAAAAAAATAGCTTAAGCTTTGATCTTACAGATCACTGTGCAATCCATCATCCAAAAATGGAAGGAATATGGCACAACTGGAAACCTATCAAGACATGGCTGTCCACCTTAACTGACATACCAAGCACAGAGAGCACTAATTAGAGAATCAGCCAAAAGGCTCATGGTCATTCTGGTGGAGATACACACCTCTGGTGAGAGAATTTGTCCCCAGAACAACTATTAGTTGTATACTTGACAAACCTGGCCTTTAGGAAGAATGGCAAGAAGAAAGCCATTTTTGAAACCAAGCCATAAGAAGTCCTATTTGTAGTTTGCAAAAAGAATTTGTAGGGGACACAGATAACATGTGGAAGAAGGTGCTCTGGTCAGATGAGACCAAAGTTGAACTCTTGGGTTAAATGCAAAAAGCTATGGGTGGAAGAAAAGTAACACTGCACATCACCCTGAAAACACCATCCCCACCATCACACATGGTGGTGGCATTATTATTTGAAAGTCCTTTTTATTGCCTCAACATACCTTAATATGGTATATAGAAAGGAGTTGTCCATGGTTATCAACACCTTCATATTACATGAGTCTAATTTGAGAAAATGTATGTGAAAGTTAAAGCGTATCTGTCATTTCAGGTGACCTTTCATTTAGAAAAATCAGTCGTGTTAACACGAGGAATAATACTATTTATAGCCATTATATGACTTGTATGTGGCCATTTTTATCAGTTTCCTTCACTGTAGGGATTATATTTAAAGAGAATCTGTCACAAGGCTTTGCTACTCAATCTGAGAGCAGCATAATGTAGGAAAAGAGATCCTGATTCTAATGATGTGTCACTTACTAGACTGTGTGCTGTAGTTTCAATACAATCTGTGTTTTATAAGCAGGAGATTATCAATACAGGACTAGGCCCCACATGTATGCCATACCAGGTATGCCAGACCAGAAGAGGTAATATGTATAACCTCGCCTCCACCACTGATTGACAGCTTGCTGACTATGCAATGTGCACAGTAAGCTGCTAATCAGTGGTGTGAGCGGGGGTTATACAGAGCTCTTCAATTTGACGCCTGCTACATCTAGAACAAAGAAAACAAGGATTTTGGCAAAACTGCCCCAAGCAGTCCAGTAAGAGAAACATCCCTGGAACCAGGCTCTCTGTTCCTATATCATGCTGCTCTCAGATTCCATGGTAAAAAAAAATGCTGACAGATTCCCTTTAATTCTCTATTGTCTCAGAGCTAGTGAATACCATAACGTCTCCTATACATGACCCACAGAGACATGAGAGATTCCCTTTCTCCTGTGTCTATATAGCACAAACCTAAAATCAGAAGCGTGTGGATGACATTATTCACTGAGCAATGTAGGAGTCAGTCCTGCTCTAAGGTGAGATAAAACACTTATTAGAAAGCAACAACATAGTGTTTTAAAGGTACCGTCACACTAAGCAACATCGCTAGCAACATCGCTGCTGAGGCACAACTTGCTAGTGATGTCGCTGTGTGTGACATCCAGCAACAACCCGGCCCCTGCTGTGAGGTCGCTGGTTGTTGTTGAATGTCCTGGACCATTTTTTAGTTGTTGCTCTCCCGCTGTGAAGCACACATCGCTGTGTGTGACAGCGACAGAGCAACAACTAAATGTGCAGGCAGCAGGAGCCGGCTTCTGTGGACGCTGGTAACCAATGTAATTATCGGGTAACCAAGAAGCCCTGTCCTTGGTTACCCGATATTTACCTTCATTACCAGCGTCCGCCGCTCTCAGCTGTCAGTGCCGGCTCCCTGCACACGTAGCTGGAGTACACATCGGGTAATTAACCCGATGTGTACTGTGGCTAAGAGTGCAGGGAACAGGGAGCCGGCACTGGCAGTGTGAGAGCGGCGGACGCTGGTAACAAAGGTAAATATCAGGTAACCAAGGGAAGGGCTTCTTGGTTACCCGATGTTTACCGTGGTTACCAGCATACGCAGAAGCCGGCTCCTGCTGCCTGCACACGTAGCAGAGTACACATCGGGTAATTAACCCGATGTGTACTGTGGCTAGGTGTGCAGGGAGCCAGCGCTAAGCGGTGAGCGCTGGCAACCAAGGTAAATATTGGGTTGGTTACCCGATATTTACCTTAGTTAACAAGCGCAGCATGCTTCCACGTGTAGCGATGCTCCAGCGATCTCTGCCAGGTCAGGTTGCTGGTGAGATCGCTGGAGCGTCGCTTAGTGTGACATCTCACCAGCGACCTCCTAGCAACTTACCAGTGATCCCTATCAGGTTGTATCGTTGTTGGGATCGCTGGTGAGTTGTTTAGTGTGACTGGGCCTTTAGCCTCTTTCTTTCATTGTGCTCCCTCCATCCCTCTATCAGACAGCTATAATCTGATTTCTCATCAGCTGGTAGTTTGTCTTGTATTGACCAAGGTGGATTTCAGCAGTTTTTCAGAGTGAATGATGAGTTTAGGAGGGGGGTGGGGGGGGGGGGGTGGAGAGGTGGCTGATACATGGACAAAGAGATGAATTTTCTTATAAAGATATATTACAATTTTTCTGATATTCGTCTGTACTATTGAATTATGCAAGGTTTGTGCCTATTTTAGTATACGGGTATTATTCTCTCACTCTGTATAAATTAGGTGGTTTCTGAAATACTTAAAAAACAATTATAGAATCATTGACAAAAGTGTTAACACTCTTGAAATTGTTCCAGAAAATGAAGTGTTTCTCATCTCCAGAGATCTTGATGTTCCTTTGTCCACTGTAGACACCATAATCAAGATGTTTACAACCCATGGCACTGTAGCTAATCACCCTGGATATGGACGATAGAGAAATATTGATGAAAGGTGCAATGCAGGATAGTCCAAATGGTGGATAAGTCACCTGAATCAAGTTCTACAGAAACTCAAGCTGTACTACAGGCTCAGGGTGCATCAGTGTCAGCGCGAACTATCAGTCCACATGTGAATAAAATGAAACGCTAAGTCAGGGGACCCAGAAGGACCCCACTTCTGACACTGAGACATAAAAAAGCTAGATTGCAGTTTGCCAAAATGTACATGAGTAAGCCAAAATCTTTCTGGAAAAGTGTCTTGAGGACCAAGATAAAGCTTTTTGATAAAGTACATCATTCTACTGTTTACCGAAAACAGAACGAGGCCTACAAGGTAAAGAACACAATACCTATAGTCAAAGATGCTGGTGCCTCAAAGATTTTGTGGGGTTGATTTGCTGCTTCTTGCACTTAGTACCTTGACTGTGTGCAAGGCATCATGAAATCTGAAGATTACCAAAGGATTTTGGATCACAATGTAGTGCCCAGTGTCAGAAAGCTGGGTTTGTGTCTTAGGTCATGGGTCTTTCAGTGGGACTATGACCCCAAACATACTTCAAAAAGCACCCAGAAATGGATGGAAACAAAGCGCTGGAGAGTTTGGAGGTGGCAGCAATGAATCCAGATCTAAATCCCACTGAACACCTGTGGAGAGATCTTAACATTGCTGTCGGGAGAAGATACCATCAAATATGAAAGACCTGGAGAAGTTGGCAAAAGAAGAGTCCAAAATTCCAGTTGAGAGGAGTAAGAAGCTTCTGGATGGTTATAGGAAGTGATTGATTGCAGTCATTTATTCTACAGGGTGTGCAACCAAATATTAAGTTGAGGGTGCGAACAATTTTGTCTGGACCACTTTTGGAGTTTTGTGTGAAGGTATGTCCAATTTGCCTTTTTCTTCTCAGTTTTTTTGTGTGTTGTTCCAATAAACACAATGGACATAAACATGTGTATAACAAAACGTGTGTGATTGCAATCATTTTCAGAGAGAAATACTAAAGGGTGCTTTACACGCTGCGACATCGCTAGCGATTGCTAGCGATGTTGAGCGCGATAGCACCCGCCCCTGTCGTTGGTGCGATATTTGATGATCGCTGCCGTAGTGAACATTATCGCTAAGGCAGCGTCACACGCACATACCTTGTCAGCGACGTCGCTGTGACCGCCGAACAATCCCTCCCTCAGGAGGGAGGTGCATTCGGCGTCACAGCGACATCACTGCGGCGTCACTAAGCGGCCGCCCAATAGCGAGGGGCGGAGATGAGCGGGACATAACATCCCGCCCACCTCCTTCCTTCCGCATTGCCGGTGGACACAGGTAAGGAGATGTTCGTCGTTCTCGCGGTGTCACACATAGCAATGTGTGATGCCGTACGAACGACAAACAACATCGTACCGGTGGCAGCAGCAATATTAAGGAAAGGAGCGACGTGTCAACGATCACCGATTTTGAACGATTTTGTGATCGTTGATCGTCGCTCCTTGGTGTCACACGCTGCGATGTCGCTACCGGCGCCGGATATGCGTCACTAACGACGTGACCCCGACCATGTATCGGTTACGATGTCGCAGCGTGTAAAGCACCCTTTAATTTTCCGGAACAATATCAAGAACACCAACACTTTCGGCCATGACTGTATTCCACCTTATCACCAGATCCTTGTGTTCCACAAGTTCAGCTCAGGTGCTCTACTCCTTGGAAGAATTTTCTCTTGACGCGGTAAGTTGAATTTAAGGAAAGTCTTCACTTTAATTTGCTTTGATGTTTTCCCTCTGTCCTCACTTACGCATCTCAATATTTAATGTCTCTATCAACGATTATACAAATTTCAAGAAGACAAGGAAGTATTATAATATTGTCGAGGCCCCGCTAGTTTTCCGGTTCAAATCCTAGTTCATGCTGTTTGTTAAGTACTTGTTCACAGTGACAGCTTTCACCAAAACAGAATGTCCTGAATAATTCTCTCCAAACCGCTCCGTCCTGCTGAGCCTCAAGTGAAACAAACTCTTCAAACTCCATCATGTGAACTTTTTATGCTGAACAATCTCTTTCAACCACTTCATTCAGAGATACTACCCGTGAAACTGGAATTCAGGGGGATGATGTGACATCACAGTGTCCTATCCCTAGGATGGGTCATGGCCACCAAAGTTGTACCACATGATTTCCCTTAATTGCGTTCTGTTAATTGTATGGCCTCTATTCAACAACAAAAATACATAAGTACTTTAGACCCGAGGCAGACCCCACATTGAACGGGCCATTGAAATCCTAAATAGACAGTTTAAGTTAAAATGTTTGAACTGTCACAATGATTTCACGAGGGAAATTTTGTGCCGATAGTGAAATAAAAGAAACGGTGTCGGTTCTGTTTGTTTGCACATAGTGCACGGTAAATAGTAAACGGGGGGAAAACATTCATTTTTCAGAGAGTATAATAATTATTCTACATATCCGAAAACAAGAGAAAAATTTCACAACCCATTGTTCATCCAGTCCTAGGTCTACCGGTGCCGGACTATGACTGTAGACTGGCCGCGGATCAGTTTTTTTTTACATTGCTGTTCACACTATATGGGTGGGAGATTTCTAGGCCATTCTCTGTGCTTTTCCTTTTTCCATCTCATACGTAACCTGTTTTTATCGGTTACATTCAATTTTGTAATATCCCAAGCACCGAAGACTCCTTCATCCATTAGAAAAATATTTATTGGTCCCAATGTAGAGGAAGGGATAAAAACAGCGCAACGTTTCGGCCAACATAGGGCCTTTAGCAAGCCATAAAATGGTATACATCTTTTTATGGCTTGATAAAGGCCCTGCGTTGGCCAAAACGTTGCACTGTTTTTATCCCCTTATATACATTAGGACCAACAAAGATTGTCCTAATTGATGAAGGGGTCTTCGGTGACTTGAATATTACAAAGTTGGATTTCTTTGTCACATTTGGAGGAATACACCAATCTGCATGAATGATTGGAGGGGTGCATGGGAGACACCTGTCTTACATGTGGCACGGTGGCTCAGTGGTTAGCACTGTATGGTGGCTCAGTGGTTAGCACTGAAGTCTTGCAGCGCTGGGGTCCTGGGTTCAAATCCCCACTAAGGACAACATCTGCAAGGAGTTTGTATGTTCTCCCCGTGTTTGCGTGGGTTCTCCGGTTTCCTCCCACACTCCAAAAACATACAGATAGGGAATTTAGATTGTGAGCCCCAATGGGGACAGTGTGTCCAATGTATGTAAAGCTCTGTGGAATCAATAGCACTATATAAATGAATAAATATTATATTATTATTATTATTATTACATTGATCTGTTACGTTGTTACAACCAAGAAAATCCACATCTAAAAACAGCTATGTTCTTTACATATTTGGCACCATGCTAAATTTCTGAGAATTACTTATTTGAACAATTTTTTCAGTTTTGCACCTCCAGTTTTTGTTAGCGGTATGTCCTGCTTGCCCCCTCCCCTCATGGTTAGCAGTGGAAAAGAGTTCAGGTCTCCAACAGCACTCCTGCAGGAGGAAAATGGAATTGCAATCTAATATTAAAGTGAATCTGTGACCATGTTTTTGCTATTCAACCTACAGCAGCATGATTTAGAGACAGAGACCCGGATTCCAGCAATGCGTCACTTACTGAACTGCTTGTTGTTGTTTCTACAAAATCTGTGTTTTATCAGAATGAGATTATCAATAGAGGAGTAGGTGTCTTGTGTCATATCACAAAATCGGAGAACTGGGAGTATATTATGCAAGACTGTTTATTCATTTATCAAAAAGACATGTTAACATTTAATACAAATCATGATAGAACAACGGATGTTGTATATTACTTCACAAGGGATAGTGGGAAATACTTTAATATAATGGTCGCAAGCCAATAGATATGTGCAAAGACAGAGGCAAAAGTTTTTATACAAGAATCTATATCCCATATAAAGTGCATGTGCTTTAAATTATATAGGCTCCTTTATGCCAATTCCCAATATCAAACCAACACTGTTCCCAAGATAAAGATAAAGACCCCGACGTATGTTTCGCTTTTTTTTAAAAAAGATTTTATCAATAGAGAACTAGGTGTCTCCTGCCATGTAGTCCTCTCGCTCTGTAGTGTTGATGGGGTTATACAGAGCTCAGAATTCAGAGAACTGCTAGATCTTCAGCAAAGAAAACTGTGATTTTAACAAAACTAAACAAGACAGCCCAGTAAGTGACACATCACTAAAATCAGAGCCTCTGCCCCTATACCATACTGCTCTCATACTCTGCTTTACATGTCCCTTTAAGATTAAATATATAAAGCAAAATGTTTGAGGTCCTCCAGCATGAGGGGTTTTCTTTGCTTGTCCTTTCTCCTTTTAAAAATAGATGAGGGGGCTATTAAATCAAAATACCTTAATAGGATATTCAAAATATTTTATAAACCAGATATTTTATAAAAGGTCTTGGCAAAAAAAATGCATGCATTAACCATTCTAT